>NC_047105.1:3796930-4044057 GCF_902500255.1 Thalassophryne amazonica | reverse complement strand
ACATAATTTTCAGTTTTGCAAATGCCTTTTTTTTTTACAAATGAAAAAAATGACATATTTTCAAATACACATTTATTTGTAAAAACCAACACACAACTTGCACATCAAAAATTTGTGTTTATGGATTGCAAAACATATGGGCAAATCAAGGACTATTTGTAGATCAACCTCTGTGCATCTGCAGGTATTAATAAGACAAATTTAACTCCATAAATAAGTGTCTTTGCACTTAAAAAAGTAAAGATTTGCATGTACACGCTGTCTTTAAAGCAGACACACTGTCAATCACTGCTGCAATGCATTATGGGAGTTTGGGGTTTGGTTATTTTTAAAATTATTATTATTGTAGTACATGTTAGTTTAGCAGTGTTGTTAGTGTTATAGATTTGTTGTGTTTTGATAGTTCAAGTAGTGTGGTTAGTTTGGTGAAGCGTTAAGTTGTGACTGAGTGAAAAGTACCTTGCATTTGATGTCTTCTGCCACCGTCTGTGTTGTTTGTGAGAAGTAAATTACCTTCCCCCCCCAGCAGTTGTCAGCAGCCCCGCCGCCTTCTGCTGGGGGAGGGCTGAGCTCCTCACAGCAGCCTGACTGTTGCATGTCAAACTAATATGTTTGATTTTCGGTTTAACAATGTTTTTGACCATTACACGTCACTCATTATGCCAGCAAGAAAATGTTAGCGGACTGAAACTTAGCGGAACTACATTTAGCGGAAGCTAATTGGTCCACTGATGGCTTTCAAAGTTATCTGAAAAGCTAATCAATCAATCAATTTTTTTTTATATAGCGCCAAATCACAACAAACAGTTGCCCCAAGGCGCTTTATATTGTAAGGCAAGGCCATACAATAATTATGTAAAACCCCAACGGTCAAAACGACCCCCTGTGAGCAAGCACTTGGCTACAGTGGGAAGGAAAAACTCCCTTTTAACAGGAAGAAACCTCCAGCAGAACCAGGCTCAGGGAGGGGCAGTCTTCTGCTGGGACTGGTTGGGGCTGAGGGAGAGAACCAGGAAAAAGACATGCTGTGGAGGGGAGCAGAGATCAATCACTAATGAATAAATGCAGAGTGGTGCATACAGAGCAAAAAGAGAAAGAAACAGTGCATCATGGGAACCCCCCAGCAGTCTACGTCTATAGCAGCATAACTAAGGGATGGTTCAGGGTCACCTGATCCAGCCCTAACTATAAGCCTTAGCAAAAAGGAAAGTTTTAAGCCTAATCTTAAAAGTAGAGAGGGTGTCTGTCTCCCTGATCTGAATTGGGAGCTGGTTCCACAGGAGAGGAGCCTGAAAGCTGAAGGCTCTGCCTCCCATTCTACTCTTACAAACCCTAGGAACTACAAGTAAGCCTGCAGTCTGAGAGCGAAGCGCTCTAATGGGGTAATATGGTACTATGAGGTCCCTAAGATAAGATGGGACCTGATTATTCAAGACCTTATAAGTAAGAAGAAGAATTTTAAATTCTATTCTAGAATTAACAGGAAGCCAATGAAGAGAGGCCAATATGGGTGAGATATGCTCTCTCCTTCTTGTCCCCGTCAGTACTCTAGCTGCAGCATTTTGAATTAACTGAAGGCTTTTTAGGGAACTTTTAGGACAACCTGATAATAATGAATTACAATAGTCCAGCCTAGAGGAAATAAATGCATGAATTAGTTTTTCAGCATCACTCTGAGACAAGACCTTTCTGATTTTAGAGATATTGCGTAAATGCAGAAAAGCAGTCCTACATATCTGTTTAATATGCGCTTTGAATGACATATCCTGATCAAAAATAGACATTTGTTTTACATAATTACATTAAGGCTCTTGTACAGTTCATTTTAGTATTGGAGAATTTGTTTTTGTGGTTTGTGCAGTTGATGGTGAATCACTGGCTGCCTTTTTTCTCCTCATATCGCTTCTGTTTAACAGGATCAAGGTCTCTCTCCACCCTCAGTAACGGCCGCCATGCAGCACGCCGCTAGTCACGTGACGTCCATTCCAGTCTCTATTTCCATGGACCGGCCAACTGACCATCGCCTTCACTCTTCCCAGCGTGTGTGTGAAACGATTTTTAACCATTTGACTATTGACTTGACCCTGAATTTAAGTAGATGCACACATGCATTTGTTATGATATGAACATGCGGAAAACAAATTATTATTTAGCAATTTATTTTTAGTGCAAAATAAATTTTCACTTACAATTTCAATATGAGCATCCTGTCCTGCTTCAAAGTATAAAACAATATGTCTTTAAAAATAAATCTTTCTCTGTCGTGTTATTGTTATAAAAGTGTATAAATTAACAAAAAAAAAAAATATATATATATATAGAATCCAAAACAATGTAACAGTGAAAGTCTGAAAAAGTAAACAATACTTATAGCTGTTGTCGCGCACCTTTTCCCATTTGCCCATGTATTTTTGCTTTCTTTTTTGTTTTGTTTTTTTCGAGAAGGAGTAACGACGTTACAGACATTGCTGTTCGTAGGCGTATCTGCAATGCCAGTGTCTGTGTCGGTATCAGCCATTCTGCTATTGTCGTCCGACGACCATCGTCGGCTCAGGATTCTCGTCCGGGATCTTCTTGCGAGCAGATGTCCCTCGACCAATGAGATAAGAGTGATTCTGTATCGTCAACTCGTGTCTGTCAGCTCATTGGTGAAGAGCAGGAGAGAGGCTGGGATCAAATTTACCGTTAAGTTTCCATATAAAGCGCCAGTCAATTCCATTGACATTTTACAGACTTTTTGATTCTCACAGAAATACGGAACAAACTCCGTCCCGTTTCAGGTCAATACGGAACGCACACTTTTATTTCCAAATAAGGGACGATTCCGTTTTTCAAGGGACGGTTGGCAACCCTACCACTGACTAACCTATACTAATTACATTAACCAGTGCTTACCTACACTAACCTATAGAGGGTTTTCATGTGACGTATTGGTCACATCATTTTGCGTCCCGCGGTCATTCTGGATTATGACGCGGAGGCTACTGTGATACTTTTGTGCTGTCGTCGTTTGTTCAAACAGAGGTGATAAAAATGAGGCAGGTTGCTCATTTTACAGGCACAATATCGCAGTGTGACATTGTCAGCCAGTTTGTTACATCACCACTAAATTCACTATCTGGTATAAGATATGGATCCACTGAACTAACTGCTACACATCTATCGCGATAAATAGCTTTATCTCGAGGGTTTAAAGCATCGTAATAACCGTACATTCTCTCCATTTTTCTGTTACGCACCAGCCTCCTGCAGCAAATCAGTCACGTGAATGAAAACCCTCTATACTAACTGACACTAACCTATACTAACCTACACTAACCAATGCTAACCCACAGTAACCTATACTAATTTTCATTAACCAATGCTAACCTACACTAACCTATACTAATCTACATTAACCAATGCTAAACTACACTAACCTATACTAATCTACATTAACCAATGCTAAACTACACTAACCTATACTAACTGACACTAACCTATACTGACACTAACCTATACTAATCTACATTAACCAATGCTAACCTACACTAACCTATACTAACTGACACTAACCTATACTAATCTACATTAACCAATGCTAACGTACACTAACCTATACTAACTGACACTAACCTATACTAACCTACATTAACCAATGCTAACCTACACTAACCTATACTAACCGACACTAACCAATACTAACCTACACTAACCTGTACTAATCTACACTAACCAATGCTAACCCACACTAACCTATACTAACTGACACTAACCTATACAAACCAATGCTAACCCACACTAACCTATACTAATCTACACTAACCAATGCTAACCTACACTAACCTATACTAACTGACACTAACCTATACTAACCTACATTAACCAATGCTAACCCACACTAACCTATACTAATCTACATTAACCAATGCTAAACTACACTAACCTATACTAACTGACACTAACCTATACTAACCTACACTAACCAATGCTAACCCACACTAACCTATAGTAATCTACATTAACCAATGCTAAACTACACTAACCTATACTAACTGACACTAACCTATACTAACCTACACTAACCAATGCTAACCCACACTAACCTATACTAATCTACATTAACCAATGCTAAACTACACTAACCTATACTAACTGACACTAACCTATGCTAACCTACACTAACCAATGCTAACCCACACTAACCTATAGTAATCTACACTAACCAATGCTAACCTACACTAACCTATACTAACCTACATTAACCAATGCTAACGTACACTAACCTATACTAACTGACACTAACCACTTCATCACTTACTTCGACCACCATAAAGACAAGAAGAAACGAAGCCGAATAAATTAAATTAAGAGCATTTGTCATAATTATGAGTTTTATGAGACTGAATGTGATGCTAACGAGCTAACATGAATTCTCATGAAGCTAATGTGGTTTTTGTGCACTTTGGGCTTCAAGTTGTTAAATTTGAATAAAGTTGAACAGTTGGAACGTGTGTTGGATTATTTTGATGTATTTTGTTTTTGTTTTTTTTTGTTGTTGTTGTTGTTGGTTTCACCACCCCAAAATTTTAAACTAATCAGTAAAAATTTAGAATTCTAAAATCACAGATATTGAGTTTGATCCTGATCCAGATCAGTTCCCCTGCAGGGTGTTCTGTGTTTGGCCACAGCCCGACTGGACATCGCTCTGATGAACTTTGACGTGTATGTATTTATTTATTTATTTTAGAGACAGAAATAAACAAAGACATGTTGTGTAATGTCATTACTAGATTTTAAGGACTATAAGTAGTGTATTTTATCTGTATTATCAGTTGGGATTTTTGTGAATTATTATCGTGACCGTTTTATTATTGGTGTTTATTCTTTGACTGGCGTGTTGTCCGTGGGGATCCACGGGCTCTAGATTGGGTTGTATTTATAAAATAGTTAGCTGACAATTTTCAAGGGTGGCAATGAATTATGCAAAGTTTCTATAATGAGTTGGAATGGTGTGCGAGTCCACAATGTTTTTAGGACCTTAGACCTTAACAGTTTTTAGAAAAGGAACTCAACCCTTTATTTTCTATTAATTAATTGGCAGTGTGGTGGTTTAGCGGTTAGCACAGTTGTCTCACAGCACAAAGGTCATGGGATCAATTCCCACCTGTGGCCTTTCTTTGAGGAGTTTGCCTGTTCTCCCCATTGTTTGTGTGGGTTTCCTCCGGGTGTTCCGGTGTCCTCCCACATTTAAAGACATGCAAGATAGGTGGATTGCAAAACTTATAATTGTCCAGGTCTGCCTTGCAAAAGAGGTCGCGATCTCAATGGGGCTAACCTGGTTAATAAAGGTTAAAATTACATTTTTAATGTTAATTTACTGTCTTAATGTGTTAATAAATTGTTTAGGTTCTTTTTTATCATACACACTATTATTATTATTATTATTATTGTCATAATTATTATTTTTATTTTATTATTACTTCTATTTTGTCATTTGATTTTTAAATGGATGTCGTGCTTGGCCCCGGCTCAGGGTTTAGGTCCTGATTTTGGCACTATATCCTTTATGGTTTTCTAGTTTTGTTTTCATTTGTTCGTTCTCTTGTAAATCTCAGTGTGGTTCTGTTTAATGCTTTGCTTTGCTTTCTAGGTAGTCACTGGTTCCATTCTTTATCTTTTTGTTTCGCATTTATTTATTCTATAATTCGTTTTTGTATTTGTTTTGTCATGGTCCTTTAGGTTTCTTTAATTTTGTTCTGTTTATCACATTTACGAGGTCTGTCCGTAAAGTATTGTACCTTTTTATTTTTTTCAAAAACTATATGGATTTCATTCATATGTTTTTACGTCAGACATGCTTGAACCCTCGTGCGCATGCATGAGTTTTTCCACGCCTGTCGGTGACGTCATTCGCCTGTGAGCACGCCTTGTGGAAGGAGTGGTCCTGCCCCCTCGTCGGATTTTCATTGTCTGGAAATGGCGGAATGAAAAGGACTTTTTTTCCATCAGAATTTTTTCAGAAGCTGTTAGAGACTGGCACCTGGAAACCATTCAAAAAATTTATCTGGCTTTCAGTGAAAATTTTACGGGCTTCACAGAGAATAAGGACTTTAACTACAGGTTTAAGGACCCCTTTAAGGACGGTCGGTGCGCCGCGCTGCGAGCTGCGACGATGCGGCACAAACCACTGGATCATTTCTAAGCTGATGGCTCTGTGGATACGAGACCGTCGTGTGCTCTTTCTCTGGTTATCACAAGACCTGGACATCAGCCATTTTCTGGCAGATTTCACTTTTAACAAGAGATTTTGTCATGGAAAGCCGCGCGGAGGCTTCGCGCGTCACGACCGATTCGCTGATGAAGCGAGACAAAGGAACACCTCCGTTTCGACGTGTTAGAGGACAAGTTGGGACATGTCCAGCTCTCCACAAGTTCTTTTATACTCACTCGACTGGTAAGCACTGAAAGCCGAGATGGACATGTCCCAACTTGTCCTCTTAACACTCCGAAACGGAGGTGTTCCTTTGTCTCGCTTCATCAGCGAATCGGTCGTGACGCGCGAAGCCTCCGTGCGGCTTTCCATGACAAAATCTCTTGTTAAAAGTGAAATCTGCCGGAAAATGGCTGATGTCCAGCTCTTGTGATAACCAGAGAAAGAGCACACGACGGTCTCGTATCCACAGAGCCATCAGCTTAGAAATGATCCAGTGGTTTGTGCCGCATCGTCGCAGCTCGCAGCGCGGCGCACCGACCGTCCTTAAAGGGGTCCTTAAACCTGTAGTTAAAGTCCTTATTCTCTGTGAAGCCCGTAAAATTTTCACTGAAAGCCAGATAAATTTTTTGAATGGTTTCCAGGTGCCAGTCTCTAACAGCTTCTGAAAAAATTCTGATGGAAAAAAAGTCCTTTTCATTCCGCCATTTCCAGACAATGAAAATCCGACGAGGGGGCGGGACCACTCCTTCCACAAGGTGTGCTCACAGGTGAATGACGTCACCGACAGGCGTGGAAAAACTCACGCATGCGCACGAGGGTTCAAGCATGTCTGACGTAAAAACATATGAATGAAATCCATATAGTTTTGAAAAAAATAAAAAGGTACGATACTTTACGGACAGACCTCGTATACGCATGGTCGCAGGTTTTTGTTATTATTTATCTTTGATGTTGCTTATCAGTTTATGTTCCATTTGTTGTTTATTGTATTATTCATTTGTCACCTTTTTTTTTTGTTCATTCCATAGTTTGTTCTGCCATTTTTATTGGACCAGTTCCATTCCAGTTTTAGTTTTGAGCAGTAGTTTCCTGGTTTTCCTCTTGTTACTGTAGTTCTTAGTTTTTCCCCTTTTGGTTTGCTCACATTCATTTTTTGCGCACGTCTTGTTTCTCACAGTTTTTCTGTTGCTCTCTTCTCTTGTTTTGCCCTCCCGCACTCTCTTGCCTTTCTTCTCTCTTCTTTGTTCACTTCACCGCACCTCTTTCCTGAACTTTCCACACACCTGCTTCACATCAACCTGATTAGTTTGCTCCTCTTTAAAAACCCCTCACAGTTCCACAGCTCACTGCCTGATTGTTGACTTTGTTCACTTTCTCGCCTCTCGTTCTTGTCCAGTTTGCTCTTGTATGTTTTGACCTTGCTTTTGTGCTCTGATCTCTGCCTTGCCGTATCCTGAACTCTGCTTGTGTTTTGACTCTGCCTTTGTTTTGCCTGCTATATACCTCAACGTCGTGTGAACAAACCCTGCCTGGTTTATGGACCACGTCCCAGCCTGTACCATGTCTGATACCTCTGCTTCCATGTCTGACTACCAGTGTACCGAACCTAATGCCTGGTTTCAAGATAAAGCCTATTATTCATCTAAACCAACCATGCCTGTGAGTCTGCATTGGTCTCCTACTGCTTCCGGTTTCAGCCCATCACGAGCCCTGACAATGGACCACAGTGGAAATCAGTGTTTTCACTTTCTTGTATCTTCCATGTATTTTTAACATATTTACAATTATATTATGTACTTACATTGAACTTATTAAATAAAATCACACACGCATACAGACACCACTTGGCTATTAATATAGATTATTGGAGTTCATTTTTTTTAGTGCTTTGATTCTTTGCAAAGCCATATTTAAGTAGTTATTATAATTATTATTATTGTTAATAATGAACACATGATGTTTAGATGTGTAAGCTGCATCGTAGGACCAAACTACGAGGTCTGTTAGAAAAGTATCGGACCTTTTTATTTTTTTCAAAAACCTGATGGATTTGAATCATGTGTGCTTGCATGAGCCAACCTTGAACCTTCGTGCGCATGTGTGAACTTTTTCACACCTGTCGATTGCATCATTTTCTGGTAAGCAGCCTTTGTGTGAGGTGTGTGTCGTGCGCTCGCGGATTTTCATTCCAAGGAAAAAGACGGAACGACTGGAGCAGCGCCGCATCAAATTTTGCCAGAAACTGAGTGACAGCCAGGTGGAAACCATTCGGGTGATTCAGACGGCTTTCGGTGACGATGCTATGGGCATCACACAGATGGTACAACCGGTTTAAAGACGTCTGCACAACAGTGGAGAGCGAGCCATGCTCCGGTCGGCCATCAACATGCCGAAATGACCAGATCATTTCCAAAGTGAATGCTGTGGTGATGTGGGACCGTCGTGTGACTATCCGAAAATTGCGGAAGAGGTGGACATCAGCACTTTTTCGGAACATTCCACTGTGACAGAAGATTTGGCGGTGAAATTTATGCCGATGGCTTTGGCACGAAGCTGCTGATGGCGAACAAAAGCGCCTCCGTGTTGAAGTCTCACAGGACATGCTGTGACATGCCCAGCTCTTCCACAATTTCTCGGATAGTCACACGACTGAAAAGCCAACGAAAGCTGTCTGAATCATCCGAATGGTTTCCACCTCGCTGTCGCCCAGTTTCTGGCAAAATTTGATGCTGCGCTGCTCCAGTCATTCTGTCTTTTTCCTTGAAATGAAAATCCGCCGAGCGCACAACACACGTCCCACACAAAGGCTGCTTACCAGGAAATGATGCAATTGACAGGCATGAAAAAGTTCACGCATGTGCACGAAGGTTCAAGGTTTGCTCATGCAAGCACACGTGATTCAAATCCATCAGGTTTTTGAAAAAAATAAAAAGGTCTGATACTTTTCTAACAGACCTTGTATAATAAATTCCACACCTTATACTCAGGAAAAATACAGTATACAAAACTCTGTTCTGCTGGAGAATAAACTCTTCCAGAAACACTTTAACGGTTGTTGTCACTTTTAAGATGACACTATCAAGTGTTAACTCCTCATTGGGGCAGTGAATGACTTAGCTCGATACCTAGCCTAGCCTAGCCTAGTCGCTACAAAGGCTTAGCTTCAGAATTATGTTGTTGCGTTTTTTTAGGTGAAAATAAAATATTAAACTGAAATGAACTAAGAGTTGCGAGCTGTGTGCGAGTTTTTTGCAGTTTGGAGAAACAGCGCCCCCAGGAGGACTTTGTGAAGCCACGCCCCCTCTGAGGACTCGTCTTTAAATGCATTATGTGTGATGCTGGAACCAAAGCTGATTATCAAACTAATTGATGTTCCTGATGATAAATGAATTGATCTGCAGAAAACTGGTTGTTGGTTAAATTTTTTCTTGTCAAAGCAAATTTAATTTGTGAAAAAAAAAAAATTTAAAGTATGAAGTAGTTCTTCATCTTGAGTCCAGCTGATTATGAAATAATTGATTGTTTTGAAAAAAATGTAAAGTTGAGTGTGGATTAGAAAACACTGTTGTCACTCATCCTTTGGTAACTTCTTGGTTTTCAGGGTCCAGTTGGTGCCGGTGCCTTTGTACGTCTGAAGCAGGCTCAAGTAGATGGTAGAGTTTGGTGAATATATTTGAAAGTAATTGGCGACCTGCACGCTGGAGTACACCACTGAGTAGTGCTTACTTCCATTTCTCTTTTTCTCCTCATCATCCTTTTCTCCGTCTTGTGGTGGTTCCAGTATCTTGAGCTTGTTGCCTTCCATTTGCTTCTTCAGCCATTTCAACCTCAACAGCTCCATGCTGATGTTCCTCCTGAGGATGCCGATCAACCTGCGCAGTGCCGTCCTCTGGCTGTGAGCCTTCTTGTCCTTTCTCCCCTGTAGGGCACTCAGAGCTCTCCTGGCTGCTTGCAGCTCCCTCTGCAGCATCCTCAGCCTCCTCCTGGTGTATCTCATTCTCCTCCGTATGCACCTCAGTCTGGAATCATAATTCACCCTCTCCTGCAGGTCATGCAGCTTCAACTCGTAGACCTCCAGCTGACGTTGCAGTTTCCTTCTCTGCTTCTCTGCTTCCAAGTCATTCCTATACTTTAATGTCTGCAGCATCCTCCTTATCTTCACCACCTGTGTTCTCAGCCACCTCAAACGCTGTAAGGTCTTCCTCCACTCCAGCTCGGTCTGGTACAGGTACTGATACTTGCAGAGCCTCCTCAGCAGTCTGGCTCTCAGGTACTTGGCCTCGCTGTCACTGCGGTGCCTCAGCGCCCACAGCCTCCTGTTCAGCAGGTACAGCTTCCTCCTGAGATACCGTAGCCTGCTGAAAAATCTCTTCTTCAGCAACGTCTTCTTCTTCTTCTTTAGAAGGAAGTTGGACTGTAGTTCTGCTGCATCCTGCATCTGGTATCACACGAAAAACATCAGCATGAAGAGAAACCAGCTTATGATCAAATCCGCTGATGCATTAAATGAAAATACACTTCAGAACACAAAGACTCTGCAAAGGCAGAGGAACTCAGGAAGTCACAGAATCTACCAGGAAGCCAAACCAGACCAAAGTCCAGGTAAACAGAGAGGACAATCAGGCTGCAAAACATTTGCCAAAAATTTAATCTGGTTTAGAAAATCTCAGGAAGGAAGCTGCAGGCCACAGCAGTCTGACCAGAAAAAGCTCCTGGTGGAGTTTGGAACCTGGTCCAGGAACGAACACAGCAGTGACGGGGTGAGGTGATGAGGGGATGATGGTGAAGAGTGACAGGGTGACAGTGCAAGGAGTGACAGGGCAGCAATGTAAGGGTGAAATGGTGAGAGATGACAAGGCAACAGCGTGAGGAGTGACAGGGTCAATCAACTTTTTCAATCAACTTTTTTCTTGTATAGCGCCAAATCACAACAAACAGTTGCCCCAAGGCGCTCCACATTGCAAGGCAAGGCCATACAATAATTATGAAACACAGTCTACGTCTAAAGCAACATAACCAAGGGATGGTCCAGGGTCACCCGATCCAGCCCTAACTATAAGCCTTAGCGAAAAGGAAAGTTTTAAGCCTAATCTTAAAAGTAGAGAGGGTGTCTGTCTCCCTGATCTGAATTGGGAGCTGGTTCCACAGGAGAGGAGCCTGAAAGCTGAAGGCTCTGCCTCCCATTCTACTCTTACAAACCCTAGGAACTACAAGTAAGCCTGCAGTCTGAGAGCGAAGCGCTCTATTGGGGTGATATGGTACTACGAGGTCCCTAAGATAAGATGGGACCTGATTATTCAAAACCTTATAAGTAAGAAGAAGAATTTTAAATTCTATTCTAGAATTAACAGGAAGCCAATGAAGAGAGGCCAATATGGGTGAGATATGCTCTCTCCTTCTAGTCCCTGTCAGTACTCTAGCTGCAGCATTTTGAATTAACTGAAGGCTTTTCAGGGAACTTTTAGGACAACCTGATAATAATGAATTACAATAGTCCAGCCTAGAGGAAACAAATGCATGAATTAGTTTTTCAGCATCACTCTGAGACAAGACCTTTCTGATTTTAGAGATATTGCGTAAATGCAAAAAGGCAGTCCTACATATTTGTTTAATATGCGCTTTGAATGACATATCCTGATCAAAAATAACTCCAAGATTTCTCACAGTATTACTAGAGATCAGGGAAATGCCATCCAGAGTAACGATCTGGTTAGACACCATGCTTCTAAGATTTGTGGGGCCAAGTACAATAACTTCAGTTTTATCTGAGTTTAAAAGCAGGAAATTAGAGGTCATCCATGTCTTTATGTCTGTAAGACAATCCTGCAGTTTAGCTAATTGGTGCGTATCCTCTGGCTTCATGGATAGATAAAGCTGGGTATCATCTGCGTAACAATGAAAATTTAAGCAATACCGTCTAATAATACTGCCCAAGGGAAGCATGTATAAAGTGAATAAAATTGGTCCTAGCACAGAACCTTGTGGAACTCCATAATTAACTTTAGTCTGTGAAGAAGATTCCCCATTTACATGAACAAACTGTAATCTATTAGACAAATATGATTCAAACCACCGCAGCGCAATGCCTTTAATACCTATGACATGCTCTAATCTCTGTAATAAAATTTTATGGTCAACAGTATCAAAAGCAGCACTGAGGTCCAACAGAACAAGCACAGAGATAAGTCCACTGTCCGAAGCCATAAGAAGATCATTTGTAACCTTCACTAATGCTGTTTCTGTACTATGATGAATTCTAAAACCTGACTGAAACTCTTCAAATAGACCATTCCTCTGCAGGTGATCAGTTAGCTGTTTTACAACTACCCTCTCAAGAATCTTTGAGAGAAAAGGAAGGTTGGAGATTGCCTATAATTAGCTAAGATAGCTGGGTCAAGTGATGGCTTTTTAAGTAATGGTTTAATTACTGCCACCTTAAAGGCCTGTGGTACATAACCAACTAACAAAGATAGATTGATCATATTTAAGATCGAAGCATTAAATAATGGTAGGACTTCCTTGAGCAGCCTGGCAGGAATGGGGTCTAATAAGCATGTTGATGGTTTGGATGAAGTAACTAATGAAAATAACTCAGACAGAACAATCGGAGAGAAAGAGTCTAACCAAATACCGGCATCACTGAAAGCAGCCAAAGATAACGATACATCTTTGGGATGGTTATGAGTAATTTTTTCTCTAATAGTCAAAATTTTGTTAGCAAAGAAAGTCATGAAGTCATTACTAGTTAAAGTTAATGGAATACTCAGCTCAATAGAGCTCTGACTCTTTGTCAGCCTGGCTACAGTGCTGAAAAGAAACCTGGGGTTGTTCTTATTTTCTTCAATTAGTGATGAGTAGAAAGATGTCCTAGCTTCACGAAGGGCTTTCTTATAGAGCAACAAACTCTTTTTCCAGGCTAAGTGAAGATCTTCTAAATTAGTGAGACGCCATTTCCTCTCCAACTTACGGGTTATCTGCTTTAAGCTACGAGTTTGTGAGTTATACCACGGAGTCAGACACTTCTGATTTAAAGCTCTCTTTTTCAGAGGAGCTACAGCATCCAAAGTTGTCTTCAATGAGGATGTAAAACTATTGACAAGATACTCTAACTCCCTTACAGAGTTTAGGTAGCTACTCTGCTCTGTGTTGGTATATGACATTAGAGAACATAAAGAAGGAATCATATCCTTAAACCTAGTTACAGCGCTTTCTGAAAGACTTCTAGTGTAATGAAACTTATTCCCCACTGCAGGGTAGTCCATCAGGGTAAATGTAAATGTTATTAAAAAATGATCAGACAGAAGGGAGTTTTCAGGGAATACTGTTAAGTCTTCTATTTCCATACCATAAGTCAGAACAAGATCTAAAATATGATTAAAGTGGTGGGTGGACTCATTTACTTTTTGAGCAAAGCCGATAGAGTCTAATAATAGATTAAATGCAGTGTTGAGGCTGTCATTCTCAGCATCTGTGTGGATGTTAAAATCGCCCACTATAATTATCTTATCTGAGCTAAGCACTAAGTCAGACAAAAGGTCTGAAAATTCACAGAGAAACTCACAGTAACGACCAGGTGGACGATAGATAATAACAAATAAAACTGGTTTTTGGGACTTCCAATTTGGATGGACAAGACTAAGAGACAAGCTTTCAAATGAATTAAAGCTCTGTCTAGGTTTTTGATTAATTAATAAGCTGGAATGGAAGATTGCTGCTAATCCTCCGCCCCGGCCCGTGCTACGAGCATTCTGACAGTTAGTGTGACTCGGGGGTGTTGACTCATTTAAACTAACATATTCATCCTGCTGTAACCAAGTTTCTGTTAGGCAGAATAAATCAATACGTTGATCAATTATTATATCATTTACCAACAGGGACTTAGAAGAAAGAGACCTAATGTTTAATAGACCACATTTAACTGTTTTAGTCTGTGGTGCAATTGAAGGTGCTATATTATTTTTTCTTTTTGAATTTTTATGCTTAAATAGATTTTTGCTAGTTATTGGTGGTCTGGGAGCAGGCACCGTCTCTACGGGGATGGGGTAATAGGGGGATGGCAGGGGGAGAGAAGCTGCAGAGAGGTGTATAAGACCACAGCTCTGCCTCCTGGTCCCAACGCTAGACAGTCACAGTTTGGAGGATCCCAAAAAATTGGCCAGATTTCTAGAAATGAGAGCTGCTCCCTCTAAAGTGGGATGGATGCCGTCTCTCCTAACAAGACCGGGTTTTCCCCAGAAGCTTTGCCAATTATCAATGAAGCCCACCTCATTTTTTGGACACCACTCAGACAGCCAGCAATTCAAGGAGAACATGCGGCTAAACATGTCACTCCCGGTCTGATTGGGGAGGGGCCCAGAGAAAACAACAGAGTCCGACATTGTTTTTGCAAAGTTACACACCGATTCAATGTTAATTTTAGTGACCTCCGATTGGCGTAACCGAGTGTCATTACTGCCGACGTGAATTACAATCTTACCAAATTTACGCTTAGCCTTAGCCAGCAATTTCAAATGTCCTTCGATGTCGCCTGCTCTGGCCCCCGGAAGACAATTGACAATATTTGCTGGTGTCGCTAACTTCACATTTCTCAAAACAGAGTCGCCAATAACCAGAGTTTGATCCTCGGCGAGTGTATCGTCGAGTGGGGAAAAACGGTTAGAGATGTGAACGGGTTGACGGTGTACACGGGGCTTCTGTTTAGGGCTACGCTTCCTCCTCACAGTCACCCAGTCAGCCTGCCTTCCCGACTGCACGGGGTCTGCCAGGGGGGAACTAACGGCGGCTAAGCTACCTTGGTCCGCACCGACTACAGGGGCCTGGCTAGCTGTAGAATTTTCCACGGTGCGGAGCCGAGCCTCCAATTCGCCCAGCCTGGCCTCCAAAGCTACGAATAAGCTGCACTTATTACATGTACCGTTACTGCTAAAAGAGGCCGAGGAATAACTAAACATTTCACACCCAGAGCAGAAAAGTACGGGAGAGACAGGAGAAGCCGCCATGCTAAAACGGCTAAGAGCTAGTAGCTACGCTAAGCTAGCGGATTCCCAAACAGGGAATCCGACACTAGACAAGCTGTGGAGCAGCACAGGTAACGCACGACAACAGTGCTAAAATAAAATAAAAATCCACTAGACAGGCTGTGGAGCAGCACAGGTAACGCACAACAGTGCTAAAAAATAAAATAAAAATAAAAATCCACTGGACAGGCTGTGGAGCAGCACAGGTAACGCACAACAACAGTGCTAAAAAATAAAATAAAAATAAAAATCCACTGGACAGGCTGTGGAGCAGCACAGGCAACGCACGACAACAGTGCTAAAACAAAATAAAAATTCACTAGACAGGCTGTGGAGCAGCACAGGTAACGCACGACAACAGTGCTAAAATAAAATAAAAATCCACTAGACAGGCTGTGGAGCAGCACAGGTAACGCACGACAACAGTGCTAAAACAAAATAGAAATCCACTAGACAGGCTGTGGAGCAGCACAGGTAACGCACGACAACAGTGCTAAAACAAAATAAAAATCCACTAGACAGGCTGTGGAGCAGCACAGGTAACGCACAACAACAGTGCTAAAACAAAATAAAAATCCACTGGACAGGCTGTGGAGCAGCACAGGTAACGCACAACAACAGTGCTAAAAAATAAAATAAAAATCCACTGGACAGGCTGTGGAGCAGCACAGGTAACGCACGACAACAGCGCCCAAAAAAATAAAATCAAAATCAAAATCCACTGGACAGGCTGTGGAGCAGCACAGGTAACGCACGACAACAGTGGTAAAAAATAAAATAAAAATCCACTGGACAGGCTGTGGAGCAGCACAGGTAACGCACGACAACAGTGCTAAAACAAAATAAAAATCCACTGGACAGGCTGTGGAGCAGCACAGGTAACGCACGACAACAGTGCTAAAACAAAATAAAAATCCACTGGACAGGCTGTGGAGCAGCACAGGTAACGCACAACAACAGTGCTAAAAAATAAAATAAAAATAAAAATCCACTGGACAGGCTGTGGAGCAGCACAGGTAACGCACGACAACAGCGCCCAAAAAAATAAAATCAAAATCCACTGGACAGGCTGTGGAGCAGCACAGGTAACGCACGACAACAGTGGTAAAAAATAAAATAAAAATCCACTGGACAGGCTGTGGAGCAGCACAGGTAACGCACGACAACAGTGCTAAAAAATAAAATAAAAATCCACTGGACAGGCTGTGGAGCAGCACAGGTAACACACGACAACAGTGCTAAAAAATAAAATAAAAATCCACTAGACAGGCTGTGGAGCAGCACAGGTAACACACGACAACAGTGCCAAAAAAAATAAAATAAAAATAAAAATCCACTGGACAGGCTGTGGAGCAGCACAGGCAACGCACGACAACAGTGCTAAAACAAAATAAAAATCCACTAGACAGGCTGTGGAGCAGCACAGGTAACGCACAACAACAGTGCTAAAACAAAATAAAAATCCACTAGACAGGCTGTGGAGCAGCACAGGTAACGCACAACAACAGTGCTAAAAAATAAAATCAAAATCCACTGGACAGGCTGTGGAGCAGCACAGGTAACGCACGACAACAGTGGTAAAAAATAAAATAAAAATCCACTGGACAGGCTGTGGAGCAGCACAGGTAACGCACGACAACAGTGCTAAAAAATAAAATAAAAATCCACTGGACAGGCTGTGGAGCAGCACAGGTAACACACGACAACAGTGCTAAAAAATAAAATAAAAATCCACTGGACAGGCTGTGGAGCAGCACAGGTAACACACGACAACAGTGCCAAAAAAAATAAAATAAAAATAAAAATCCACTGGACAGGCTGTGGAGCAGCACAGGCAACGCACGACAACAGTGCTAAAACAAAATAAAAATCCACTAGACAGGCTGTGGAGCAGCACAGGTAACACACAACAACAGTGCTAAAACAAAATAAAAATCCACTAGACAGGCTGTGGAGCAGCACAGGTAACGCACAACAACAGTGCTAAAAAATAAAATAAAAATAAAAATCCACTAGACAGGCTGTGGAGCAGCACAGGTAACGCACGACAACAGTGCTAAAACAAAATAAAAATCCACTAGACAGGCTGTGGAGCAGCACAGGTAACGCACAACAACAGTGCTAAAACAAAATAAAAATCCACTAGACAGGCTGTGGAGCAGCACAGGTAACGCACAACAACAGTGCTAAAACAAAATAAAAATCCACTAGACAGGCTGTGGAGCAGCACAGGTAACGCACAACAACAGTGCTAAAAAATAAAATCAAAATCCACTGGACAGGCTGTGGAGCAGCACAGGTAACGCACGACAACAGTGGTAAAAAATAAAATAAAAATCCACTGGACAGGCTGTGGAGCAGCACAGGTAACGCACGACAACAGTGCTAAAAAATAAAATAAAAATCCACTGGACAGGCTGTGGAGCAGCACAGGTAATACACGACAACAGTGCTAAAAAATAAAATAAAAATCCACTGGACAGGCTGTGGAGCAGCACAGGTAACACACGACAACAGTGCCAAAAAAAATAAAATAAAAATAAAAATCCACTGGACAGGCTGTGGAGCAGCACAGGCAACGCACGACAACAGTGCTAAAACAAAATAAAAATCCACTAGACAGGCTGTGGAGCAGCACAGGTAACGCACAACAACAGTGCTAAAACAAAATAAAAATCCACTAGACAGGCTGTGGAGCAGCACAGGTAACGCACAACAACAGTGCTAAAACAAAATAAAAATCCACTAGACAGGCTGTGGAGCAGCACAGGCAACGCACGACAACAGTGCTAAAACAAAATAAAAATCCACTAGACAGGCTGTGGAGCAGCACAGGTAACGCACAACAACAGTGCTAAAAAATAAAATAAAAATAAAAATCCACTAGACAGGCTGTGGAGCAGCACAGGTAACGCACGACAACAGTGCTAAAACAAAATAAAAATCCACTAGACAGGCTGTGGAGCAGCACAGGTAACGCACAACAACAGTGCTAAAACAAAATAAAAATCCACTGGACAGGCTGTGGAGCAGCACAGGTAACGCACAACAACAGTGCTAAAAAATAAAATAAAAATAAAAATCCACTGGACAGGCTGTGGAGCAGCACAGGTAACGCACGACAACAGCGCCCAAAAAAATAAAATCAAAATCAAAATCCACTGGACAGGCTGTGGAGCAGCACAGGTAACGCACGACAACAGTGGTAAAAAATAAAATAAAAATCCACTGGACAGGCTGTGGAGCAGCACAGGTAACGCACGACAACAGTGCTAAAACAAAATAAAAATCCACTGGACAGGCTGTGGAGCAGCACAGGTAACGCACGACAACAGTGCTAAAACAAAATAAAAATCCACTGGACAGGCTGTGGAGCAGCACAGGTAACGCACAACAACAGTGCTAAAAAATAAAATAAAAATAAAAATCCACTGGACAGGCTGTGGAGCAGCACAGGTAACGCACGACAACAGTGCTAAAACAAAATAAAAATCCACTAGACAGGCTGTGGAGCAGCACAGGTAACGCACAACAACAGTGCTAAAACAAAATAAAAATCCACTGGACAGGCTGTGGAGCAGCACAGGTAACGCACAACAACAGTGCTAAAAAATAAAATAAAAATAAAAATCCACTGGACAGGCTGTGGAGCAGCACAGGTAACGCACGACAACAGCGCCCAAAAAAATAAAATCAAAATCAAAATCCACTGGACAGGCTGTGGAGCAGCACAGGTAACGCACGACAACAGTGGTAAAAAATAAAATAAAAATCCACTGGACAGGCTGTGGAGCAGCACAGGTAACGCACGACAACAGTGCTAAAAAATAAAATAAAAATCCACTGGACAGGCTGTGGAGCAGCACAGGTAACACACGACAACAGTGGTAAAAAATAAAATAAAAATCCACTAGACAGGCTGTGGAGCAGCACAGGTAACACACGACAACAGTGCCAAAAAAAATAAAATAAAAATAAAAATCCACTGGACAGGCTGTGGAGCAGCACAGGCAACGCACGACAACAGTGCTAAAACAAAATAAAAATCCACTAGACAGGCTGTGGAGCAGCACAGGTAACGCACGACAACAGTGCTAAAACAAAATAAAAATCCACTAGACAGGCTGTGGAGCAGCACAGGTAACGCACGACAACAGCGCTAAATAAAAATCCACTGGACAGGCTGTGGAGCAGCACAGGTAACGCACGACAACAGCGCCCAAAAAAATAAAATAAAAATCAAAATCCACTGGACAGGCTGTGGAGCAGCACAGGTAACGCACGACAACAGCGCTAAATAAAAATCCACTGGACAGGCTGTGGAGCAGCACAGGTAACGCACGACAACAGTGCTAAAAAATAAAATAAAAATCCACTGGACAGGCTGTGGAGCAGCACAGGTAACGCACGACAACAGTGGTAAAAAATAAAATAAAAATCCACTGGACAGGCTGTGGAGCAGCACAGGTAACACATGACAACAGTGCTAAAAAATAAAATAAAAATCCACTGGACAGGCTGTGGAACAGCACAGGTAACACACGACAACAGTGGTAAAAAATAAAATAAAAATCCACTGGACAGGCTGTGGAGCAGCACAGGTAACGCACGACAACAGTGGTAAAAAATAAAATAAAAATCCACTGAACAGGCTGTGGAGCAGCACAGGTAACACACGACAACAGTGGTAAAAAATAAAATAAAAATCCACTGGACAGGCTGTGGAGCAGCACAGGTAACACACGACAACAGTGGTAAAAAATAAAATAAAAATCCACTGAACAGGCTGTGGAGCAGCACAGGTAACGCACGACAACAGTGGTAAAAAATAAAATAAAAATCCACTGGACAGGCTGTGGAGCAGCACAGGTAACACATGACAACAGTGCTAAAAAATAAAATAAAAATCCACTGGACAGGCTGTGGAACAGCACAGGTAACACACGACAACAGTGGTAAAAAATAAAATAAAAATCCACTGGACAGGCTGTGGAGCAGCACAGGTAACGCACGACAACAGCGGTAAAAAATAAAATAAAAATCCACTGGACAGGCTGTGGAGCAGCACAGGTAACGCACGACAACAGCGCCAAAAAATAAAATAAAAATCCACTGAACAGGCTGTGGAGCAGCACAGGCAACGCACGACAACAGCGCCAAAAAATAAAATAAAAATCCACTGAACAGGCTGTGGAGCAGCACAGGCAACGCACGACAACAGCGCCAAAAAATAAAATAAAAATCCACTGAACAGGCTGTGGAGCAGCACAGGTAACGCACGACAACAGTGCTAAAATAAAATAAAAATCCACTAGGCAGGCTGTGGAGCAGCACAGGTAACGCACGACAACAGCGCCAAAAAATAAAATAAAAATCCACTGAACAGGCTGTGGAGCAGCACAGGCAACGCACGACAACAGCGCCAAAAAATAAAATAAAAATCCACTGAACAGGCTGTGGAGCAGCACAGGCAACGCACGACAACAGCGCCAAAAAATAAAATAAAAATCCACTGAACAGGCTGTGGAGCAGCACAGGCAACGCACGACAACAGCGCCAAAAAATAAAATAAAAATCCACTGAACAGGCTGTGGAGCAGCACAGGTAACGCACGACAACAGTGCTAAAATAAAATAAAAATCCACTAGGCAGGCTGTGGAGCAGCACAGGTAACGCACGACAACAGTGGTAAAAAATAAAATAAAAATCCACTGGACAGGCTGTGGAACAGCACAGGTAACGCACGACAACAGTGCTAAAATAAAATAAAAATCCACTGAACAGGCTGTGGAGCAGCACAGGTAACGCACGACAACAGTGCTAAAATAAAATAAAAATCCACTAGGCAGGCTGTGGAGCAGCACAGGTAACGCACGACAACAGTGGTAAAAAATAAAATAAAAATCCACTGAACAGGCTGTGGAGCAGCACAGGTAACGCACGACAACAGTGCTAAAATAAAATAAAAATCCACTAGGCAGGCTGTGGAGCAGCACAGGTAACGCACGACAACAGTGGTAAAAAATAAAATAAAAATCCACTGAACAGGCTGTGGAGCAGCACAGGTAACGCACGACAACAGTGCTAAAATAAAATAAAAATCCACTAGGCAGGCTGTGGAGCAGCACAGGTAACACATGACAACAGTGCTAAAAAATAAAATAAAAATCCACTGGACAGGCTGTGGAACAGCACAGGTAACACATGACAACAGTGCTAAAAAATAAAATAAAAATCCACTGAACAGGCTGTGGAGCAGCACAGGTAACGCACGACAACAGTGGTAAAAAATAAAATAAAAATCCACTGGACAGGCTGTGGAACAGCACAGGTAACACATGACAACAGTGCTAAAAAATAAAATAAAAATCCACTGAACAGGCTGTGGAGCAGCACAGGTAACGCACGACAACAGTGGTAAAAAATAAAATAAAAATCCACTGAACAGGCTGTGGAACAGCACAGGTAATGCACGACAACAGTGCTAAAAAATAAAATAAAAATCCACTAGGCAGGCTGTGGAGCAGCACAGGTAACGCACGACAACAGTGCTAAAATAAAATAAAAATCCACTAGGCAGGCTGTGGAGCAGCACAGGTAACACATGACAACAGTGCTAAAAAATAAAATAAAAATCCACTGAACAGGCTGTGGAGCAGCACAGGTAACGCACGACAACAGTGGTAAAAAATAAAATAAAAATCCACTGGACAGGCTGTGGAACAGCACAGGTAACGCACGACAACAGTGGTAAAAAATAAAATAAAAATCCACTGAACAGGCTGTGGAGCAGCACAGGTAACGCACGACAACAGTGCTAAAATAAAATAAAAATCCACTAGGCAGGCTGTGGAGCAGCACAGGTAACACACGACAACAGTGGTAAAAAATAAAATAAAAATCCACTGGACAGGCTGTGGAACAGCACAGGTAACACATGACAACAGTGGTAAAAAATAAAATAAAAATCCACTGAACAGGCTGTGGCGCAGCACAGGTAACGCACGACAACAGTGCTAAAATAAAATAAAAATCCACTGGACAGGCTGTGGAACAGCACAGGTAACACATGACAACAGTGGTAAAAAATAAAATAAAAATCCACTGAACAGGCTGTGGAACAGCACAGGTAACACATGACAACAGTGGTAAAAAATAAAATAAAAATCCACTGAACAGGCTGTGGAGCAGCACAGGTAACGCACGACAACAGTGGTAAAAAATAAAATAAAAATCCACTGAACAGGCTGTGGAGCAGCACAGGTAACGCACGACAACAGTGCTAAAATAAAATAAAAATCCACTAGGCAGGCTGTGGAGCAGCACAGGTAACACACGACAACAGTGGTAAAAAATAAAATAAAAATCCACTGGACAGGCTGTGGAACAGCACAGGTAACACATGACAACAGTGGTAAAAAATAAAATAAAAATCCACTGAACAGGCTGTGGAGCAGCACAGGTAACGCACGACAACAGTGGTAAAAAATAAAATAAAAATCCACTGAACAGGCTGTGGAGCAGCACAGGTAACGCACGACAACAGTGGTAAAAAATAAAATAAAAATCCACTGAACAGGCTGTGGAGCAGCACAGGTAACGCACGACAACAGTGGTAAAAAATAAAATAAAAATCCACTGGACAGGCTGTGGAACAGCACAGGTAACGCACGACAACAGTGCTAAAATAAAATAAAAATCCACTAGGCAGGCTGTGGAGCAGCACAGGTAACACACGACAACAGCGCTAAAAAATAAAATAAAAATCCACTGAACAGGCTGTGGAGCAGCACAGGTAACGCACGACAACAGTGGTAAAAAATAAAATAAAAATCCACTGAACAGGCTGTGGAGCAGCACAGGTAACGCACGACAACAGTGGTAAAAAATAAAATAAAAATCCACTGGACAGGCTGTGGAGCAGCACAGGTAACGCACGACAACAGTGGTAAAAAATAAAATAAAAATCCACTGGACAGGCTGTGGAACAGCACAGGTAACGCACGACAACAGTGCTAAAATAAAATAAAAATCCACTGAACAGGCTGTGGAGCAGCACAGGTAACGCACGACAACAGTGGTAAAAATAAAATAAAAATCCACTGGACAGGCTGTGGAACAGCACAGGTAACGCACGACAACAGTGCTAAAATAAAATAAAAATCCACTGAACAGGCTGTGGAGCAGCACAGGTAACGCACGACAACAGTGCTAAAATAAAATAAAAATCCACTGGACAGGCTGTGGAACAGCACAGGTAACGCACGACAACAGTGCTAAAATAAAATAAAAATCCACTGAACAGGCTGTGGAGCAGCACAGGTAACGCACGACAACAGTGGTAAAAATAAAATAAAAATCCACTGAACAGGCTGTGGAGCAGCACAGGTAACGCACGACAACAGTGGTAAAAAATAAAATAAAAATCCACTGGACAGGCTGTGGAACAGCACAGGTAACGCACGACAACAGTGCTAAAATAAAATAAAAATCCACTGAACAGGCTGTGGAGCAGCACAGGTAACGCACGACAACAGTGGTAAAAAATAAAATAAAAATCCACTGAACAGGCTGTGGAGCAGCACAGGTAACGCACGACAACAGTGGTAAAAAATAAAATAAAAATCCACTGGACAGGCTGTGGAACAGCACAGGTAACGCACGACAACAGTGCTAAAATAAAATAAAAATCCACTAGGCAGGCTGTGGAGCAGCACAGGTAACGCACGACAACAGCGCTAAAAAATAAAATAAAAATCCACTGAACAGGCTGTGGAGCAGCACAGGTAACGCACGACAACAGTGGTAAAATAAAATAAAAATCCACTAGGCAGGCTGTGGAGCAGCACAGGTAACACACGACAACAGCGCTAAAAAATAAAATAAAAATCCACTGAACAGGCTGTGGAGCAGCACAGGTAACGCACGACAACAGTGCTAAAAAATAAAATAAAAATCCACTGAACAGGCTGTGGAGCAGCACAGGTAACGCACGACAACAGTGGTAAAAAATAAAATAAAAATCCACTGGACAGGCTGTGGAACAGCACAGGTAACGCACGACAACAGTGCTAAAATAAAATAAAAATCCACTAGGCAGGCTGTGGAGCAGCACAGGTAACACACGACAACAGCGCTAAAAAATAAAATAAAAATCCACTGAACAGGCTGTGGAGCAGCACAGGTAACGCACGACAACAGTGGTAAAAAATAAAATAAAAATCCACTGAACAGGCTGTGGAGCAGCACAGGTAACGCACGACAACAGTGGTAAAAAATAAAATAAAAATCCACTGGACAGGCTGTGGAACAGCACAGGTAACGCACGACAACAGTGCTAAAATAAAATAAAAATCCACTAGGCAGGCTGTGGAGCAGCACAGGTAACACACGACAACAGCGCTAAAAAATAAAATAAAAATCCACTGAACAGGCTGTGGAGCAGCACAGGTAACGCACGACAACAGTGGTAAAAAATAAAATAAAAATCCACTGAACAGGCTGTGGAGCAGCACAGGTAACGCACGACAACAGTGGTAAAAAATAAAATAAAAATCCACTGGACAGGCTGTGGAACAGCACAGGTAACGCACGACAACAGTGCTAAAATAAAATAAAAATCCACTGAACAGGCTGTGGAGCAGCACAGGTAACGCACGACAACAGTGCTAAAATAAAATAAAAATCCACTGGACAGGCTGTGGAACAGCACAGGTAACGCACGACAACAGTGCTAAAATAAAATAAAAATCCACTGAACAGGCTGTGGAGCAGCACAGGTAACGCACGACAACAGTGGTAAAAAATAAAATAAAAATCCACTGAACAGGCTGTGGAGCAGCACAGGTAACGCACGACAACAGTGGTAAAAAATGAAATAAAAATCCACTGGACAGGCTGTGGAACAGCACAGGTAACGCACGACAACAGTGCTAAAATAAAATAAAAATCCACTAGGCAGGCTGTGGAGCAGCACAGGTAACGCACGACAACAGCGCTAAAAAATAAAATAAAAATCCACTGAACAGGCTGTGGAGCAGCACAGGTAACGCACGACAACAGTGGTAAAATAAAATAAAAATCCACTAGGCAGGCTGTGGAGCAGCACAGGTAACACACGACAACAGCGCTAAAAAATAAAATAAAAATCCACTGAACAGGCTGTGGAGCAGCACAGGTAACGCACGACAACAGTGGTAAAAAATAAAATAAAAATCCACTGAACAGGCTGTGGAGCAGCACAGGTAACGCACGACAACAGTGGTAAAAAATAAAATAAAAATCCACTGGACAGGCTGTGGAACAGCACAGGTAACGCACGACAACAGTGCTAAAATAAAATAAAAATCCACTAGGCAGGCTGTGGAGCAGCACAGGTAACGCACGACAACAGTGGTAAAAAATAAAATAAAAATCCACTGGACAGGCTGTGGAGCAGCACAGGTAACACACGACAACAGCGCTAAAAAATAAAATAAAAATCCACTGAACAGGCTGTGGAGCAGCACAGGTAACGCACGACAACAGTGGTAAAAAATAAAATAAAAATCCACTGAACAGGCTGTGGAGCAGCACAGGTAACGCACGACAACAGTGGTAAAAAATAAAATAAAAATCCACTGGACAGGCTGTGGAACAGCACAGGTAACGCACGACAACAGTGCTAAAATAAAATAAAAATCCACTGAACAGGCTGTGGAGCAGCACAGGTAACGCACGACAACAGTGCTAAAATAAAATAAAAATCCACTAGGCAGGCTGTGGAGCAGCACAGGTAACGCACGACAACAGTGGTAAAAAATAAAATAAAAATCCACTGGACAGGCTGTGGAACAGCACAGGTAACACACGACAACAGTGCTAAAAAATAAAATAAAAATCCACTGAACAGGCTGTGGAGCAGCACAGGTAACGCACGACAACAGTGGTAAAAAATAAAATAAAAATCCACTGGACAGGCTGTGGAGCAGCACAGGCAACGCACGACAACAGCGCCAAAAAATAAAATAAAAATCCACTGAACAGGCTGTGGAGCAGCACAGGTAACGCACGACAACAGTGGTAAAAAATAAAATAAAAATCCACTGAACAGGCTGTGGAGCAGCACAGGTAACGCACGACAACAGTGGTAAAAAATAAAATAAAAATCCACTGGACAGGCTGTGGAGCAGCACAGGTAACACACGACAACAGTGGTAAAAAATAAAATAAAAATCCACTGGACAGGCTGTGGAGCAGCACAGGTAACGCACGACAACAGTGCTAAAAAATAAAATAAAAATCCACTGGACAGGCTGTGGAGCAGCACAGGTAACGCACGACAACAGTGGTAAAAAATAAAATAAAAATCCACTGGACAGGCTGTGGAGCAGCACAGGTAACGCATGACAACAGTGCTAAAAAATAAAATAAAAATCCACTGGACAGGCTGTGGAACAGCACAGGTAACACACGACAACAGTGGTAAAAAATAAAATAAAAATCCACTGGACAGGCTGTGGAGCAGCACAGGTAACGCACGACAACAGCGCCAAAAAATAAAATAAAAATCCACTGAACAGGCTGTGGAGCAGCACAGGTAACGCACGACAACAGTGGTAAAAAATAAAATAAAAATCCACTGAACAGGCTGTGGAGCAGCACAGGTAACGCACGACAACAGTGGTAAAAAATAAAATAAAAATCCACTGAACAGGCTGTGGAGCAGCACAGGTAACGCACGACAACAGTGCTAAAATAAAATAAAAATCCACTGGACAGGCTGTGGAGCAGCACAGGTAACGCACGACAACAGCGCCAAAAAATAAAATAAAAATCCACTGAACAGGCTGTGGAGCAGCACAGGTAACGCACGACAACAGTGGTAAAAAATAAAATAAAAATCCACTGAACAGGCTGTGGAGCAGCACAGGTAACGCACGACAACAGTGGTAAAAAATAAAATAAAAATCCACTGAACAGGCTGTGGAGCAGCACAGGTAACGCACGACAACAGTGGTAAAAAATAAAATAAAAATCCACTGGACAGGCTGTGGAGCAGCACAGGCAACGCACGACAACAGCGCCAAAAAATAAAATAAAAATCCACTGAACAGGCTGTGGAGCAGCACAGGTAACGCACGACAACAGTGGTAAAAAATAAAATAAAAATCCACTGAACAGGCTGTGGAGCAGCACAGGTAACACACGACAACAGTGGTAAAAAATAAAATAAAAATCCACTGGACAGGCTGTGGAGCAGCACAGGTAACGCACGACAACAGTGCTAAAAATAAAATAAAAATCCACTGGACAGGCTGTGGAGCAGCACAGGTAACGCACGACAACAGTGCTAAAATAAAATAAAAATCCACTAGGCAGGCTGTGGAGCAGCACAGGTAACACACGACAACAGCGCTAAAAAATAAAATAAAAATCCACTGAACAGGCTGTGGAGCAGCACAGGTAACGCACGACAACAGTGGTAAAAATAAAATAAAAATCCACTGAACAGGCTGTGGAGCAGCACAGGTAACGCACGACAACAGTGGTAAAAATAAAATAAAAATCCACTGAACAGGCTGTGGAGCAGCACAGGTAACGCACGACAACAGTGCTAAAATAAAATAAAAATCCACTAGGCAGGCTGTGGAGCAGCACAGGTAACGCACGACAACAGTGGTAAAAAATAAAATAAAAATCCACTGGACAGGCTGTGGAGCAGCACAGGTAACACATGACAACAGTGCTAAAAATAAAATAAAAATCCACTGAACAGGCTGTGGAGCAGCACAGGTAACGCACGACAACAGTGCTAAAAAATAAAATAAAAATCCACTGGACAGGCTGTGGAGCAGCACAGGCAACGCACGACAACAGCGCCAAAAAATAAAATAAAAATCCACTGAACAGGCTGTGGAGCAGCACAGGTAACGCACAACAACAGTGCTAAAATAAAATAAAAATCCACTGAACAGGCTGTGGAGCAGCACAGGTAACGCACAACAACAGTGGTAAAAAATAAAATAAAAATCCACTGGACAGGCTGTGGAACAGCACAGGCAACGCACGACAACAGTGGTAAAAAATAAAATAAAAATCCACTGAACAGGCTGTGGAGCAGCACAGGTAACGCACAACAACAGTGGTAAAAAATAAAATAAAAATCCACTAGGCAGGCTGTGGAGCAGCACAGGTAACACACGACAACAGTGCTAAAATAAAATAAAAATCCACTGAACAGGCTGTGGAGCAGCACAGGTAACGCACGACAACAGTGGTAAAAAATAAAATAAAAATCCACTAAACAGGCTGTGGAGCAGCACAGGTAACGCACGACAACAGTGCTAAAATAAAATAAAAATCCACTAGGCAGGCTGTGGAGCAGCACAGGTAACACACGACAACAGTGCTAAAATAAAATAAAAATCCACTGGACAGGCTGTGGAGCAGCACAGGTAACACATGACAACAGTGGTAAAAAATAAAATAAAAATCCACTGAACAGGCTGTGGAGCAGCACAGGTAACGCACGACAACAGTGCTAAAATAAAATAAAAATCCACTAGGCAGGCTGTGGAGCAGCACAGGTAACACACGACAACAGCGCTAAAAAATAAAATAAAAATCCACTGAACAGGCTGTGGAGCAGCACAGGTAACGCACGACAACAGTGGTAAAAAATAAAATAAAAATCCACTGAACAGGCTGTGGAGCAGCACAGGTAACGCACGACAACAGTGCTAAAATAAAATAAAAATCCACTAGGCAGGCTGTGGAGCAGCACAGGTAACACACGACAACAGTGCTAAAATAAAATAAAAATCCACTAGGCAGGCTGTGGAGCAGCACAGGTAACGCACGACAACAGCGCCAAAAAATAAAATAAAAATCCACTAGGCAGGCTGTGGAGCAGCACAGGTAACACACGACAACAGTGCTAAAATAAAATAAAAATCCACTAGGCAGGCTGTGGAGCAGCACAGGTAACGCACGACAACAGTGGTAAAAAATAAAATAAAAATCCACTAGGCAGGCTGTGGAGCAGCACAGGTAACACACGACAACAGTGCTAAAATAAAATAAAAATCCACTAGGCAGGCTGTGGAGCAGCACAGGTAACGCACGACAACAGTGGTAAAAAATAAAATAAAAATCCACTGGACAGGCTGTGGAGCAGCACAGGTAACACATGACAACAGTGCTAAAAAATAAAATAAAAATCCACTGGACAGGCTGTGGAGCAGCACAGGTAACGCACGACAACAGTGGTAAAAAATAAAATAAAAATCCACTGGACAGGCTGTGGAGCAGCACAGGCAACGCACGACAACAGCGCCAAAAAATAAAATAAAAATCCACTGAACAGGCTGTGGAGCAGCACAGGTAACGCACGACAACAGTGCTAAAATAAAATAAAAATCCACTAGGCAGGCTGTGGAGCAGCACAGGTAACGCACGACAACAGTGGTAAAAAATAAAATAAAAATCCACTGGACAGGCTGTGGAGCAGCACAGGTAACACATGACAACAGTGCTAAAAAATAAAATAAAAATCCACTGAACAGGCTGTGGAGCAGCACAGGTAACGCACGACAACAGTGCTAAAAAATAAAATAAAAATCCACTGGACAGGCTGTGGAGCAGCACAGGCAACGCACGACAACAGCGCCAAAAAATAAAATAAAAATCCACTGAACAGGCTGTGGAGCAGCACAGGTAACACACGACAACAGTGGTAAAAAATAAAATAAAAATCCACTGAACAGGCTGTGGAGCAGCACAGGTAACGCACGACAACAGTGCTAAAATAAAATAAAAATCCACTAGGCAGGCTGTGGAGCAGCACAGGTAACGCACGACAACAGTGCTAAAATAAAATAAAAATCCACTGAACAGGCTGTGGAGCAGCACAGGTAACGCACAACAACAGTGGTAAAAAATAAAATAAAAATCCACTGGACAGGCTGTGGAACAGCACAGGCAACGCACGACAACAGCGCCAAAAAATAAAATAAAAATCCACTGAACAGGCTGTGGAGCAGCACAGGTAACACATGACAACAGTGCTAAAATAAAATAAAAATCCACTGAACAGGCTGTGGAGCAGCACAGGTAACGCACAACAACAGTGGTAAAAAATAAAATAAAAATCCACTGGACAGGCTGTGGAACAGCACAGGCAACGCACGACAACAGCGCCAAAAAATAAAATAAAAATCCACTGAACAGGCTGTGGAGCAGCACAGGTAACGCACGACAACAGTGCTAAAATAAAATAAAAATCCACTGAACAGGCTGTGGAGCAGCACAGGTAACGCACGACAACAGTGGTAAAAAATAAAATAAAAATCCACTGAACAGGCTGTGGAGCAGCACAGGTAACGCACGACAACAGTGCTAAAATAAAATAAAAATCCACTAGGCAGGCTGTGGAGCAGCACAGGTAACACACGACAACAGTGCTAAAATAAAATAAAAATCCACTGGACAGGCTGTGGAGCAGCACAGGTAACACATGACAACAGTGCTAAAAAATAAAATAAAAATCCACTGGACAGGCTGTGGAGCAGCACAGGTAACACACGACAACAGCGCCAAAAAATAAAATAAAAATCCACTGAACAGGCTGTGGAGCAGCACAGGTAACGCACGACAACAGCGCCAAAAAATAAAATAAAAATCCACTGAACAGGCTGTGGAGCAGCACAGGTAACGCACGACAACAGTGGTAAAAAATAAAATAAAAATCCACTGAACAGGCTGTGGAGCAGCACAGGTAACGCACGACAACAGTGCTAAAATAAAATAAAAATCCACTGAACAGGCTGTGGAGCAGCACAGGTAACGCACGACAACAGTGCTAAAATAAAATAAAAATCCACTGAACAGGCTGTGGAGCAGCACAGGTAACGCACGACAACAGTGCTAAAATAAAATAAAAATCCACTGTACAGGCTGTGGAGCAGCACAGGTAACGCACGACAACAGCGCCAAAAAATAAAATAAAAATCCACTGAACTGGCTGTGGAGCAGCACAGGTAACGCACGACAACAGTGGTAAAAAATAAAATAAAAATCCACTGAACAGGCTGTGGAGCAGCACAGGTAACGCACGACAACAGTGCTAAAATAAAATAAAAATCCACTGAACAGGCTGTGGAGCAGCACAGGTAACGCACGACAACAGTGGTAAAAAATAAAATAAAAATCCACTGAACAGGCTGTGGAGCAGCACAGGTAACGCACGACAACAGTGCTAAAATAAAATAAAAATCCACTGAACAGGCTGTGGAGCAGCACAGGCAACGCACGACAACAGCGCCAAAAAATAAAATAAAAATCCACTGAACAGGCTGTGGAGCAGCACAGGTAACGCGCGACAACAGTGGTAAAAAATAAAATAAAAATCCACTGAACAGGCTGTGGAGCAGCACAGGTAACGCACGACAACAGTGCTAAAATAAAATAAAAATCCACTGAACAGGCCGTGGAGCAGCACAGGTAACGCACGACAACAGTGCTAAAATAAAATAAAAATCCACTGAACAGGCTGTGGAGCAGCACAGGTAACGCACGACAACAGTGCTAAAATAAAATAAAAATCCACTAGGCAGGCTGTGGAGCAGCACAGGTAACACACGACAACAGCGCTAAAAAATAAAATAAAAATCCACTGAACAGGCTGTGGAGCAGCACAGGTAACGCACGACAACAGTGGTAAAAAATAAAATAAAAATCCACTGAACAGGCTGTGGAGCAGCACAGGCAACGCACGACAACAGCGCCAAAAAATAAAATAAAAATCCACTGAACAGGCTGTGGAGCAGCACAGGTAACGCACGACAACAGTGGTAAAAAATAAAATAAAAATCCACTGAACAGGCTGTGGAGCAGCACAGGTAACGCACGACAACAGTGCTAAAATAAAATAAAAATCCACTAGGCAGGCTGTGGAGCAGCACAGGTAACGCACGACAACAGTGGTAAAAAATAAAATAAAAATCCACTGGACAGGCTGTGGAGCAGCACAGGTAACACATGACAACAGTGCTAAAAAATAAAATAAAAATCCACTGAACAGGCTGTGGAGCAGCACAGGTAACGCACGACAACAGTGCTAAAAAATAAAATAAAAATCCACTGGACAGGCTGTGGAGCAGCACAGGCAACGCACGACAACAGCGCCAAAAAATAAAATAAAAATCCACTGAACAGGCTGTGGAGCAGCACAGGTAACACACGACAACAGTGGTAAAAAATAAAATAAAAATCCACTGAACAGGCTGTGGAGCAGCACAGGTAACGCACAACAACAGTGGTAAAAAATAAAATAAAAATCCACTGGACAGGCTGTGGAACAGCACAGGCAACGCACGACAACAGCGCCAAAAAATAAAATAAAAATCCACTGAACAGGCTGTGGAGCAGCACAGGTAACACACGACAACAGTGCTAAAATAAAATAAAAATCCACTGAACAGGCTGTGGAGCAGCACAGGTAACGCACAACAACAGTGGTAAAAAATAAAATAAAAATCCACTGGACAGTCTGTGGAACAGCACAGGCAACGCACGACAACAGCGCCAAAAAATAAAATAAAAATCCACTGAACAGGCTGTGGAGCAGCACAGGTAACGCACGACAACAGTGCTAAAATAAAATAAAAATCCACTGAACAGGCTGTGGAGCAGCACAGGTAACGCACAACAACAGTGGTAAAAAATAAAATAAAAATCCACTGGACAGGCTGTGGAACAGCACAGGCAACACACGACAACAGTGCTAAAATAAAATAAAAATCCACTGAACAGGCTGTGGAGCAGCACAGGTAACGCACAACAGTGGTAAAAAATAAAATAAAAATCCACTGGACAGGCTGTGGAACAGCACAGGCAACACACGACAACAGTGCTAAAATAAAATAAAAATCCACTGGACAGGCTGTGGAGCAGCACAGGTAACACACGACAACAGTGGTAAAAAATAAAATAAAAATCCACTGGACAGGCTGTGGAACAGCACAGGTAACGCACGACAACAGTGGTAAAAAATAAAATAAAAATCCACTGGACAGGCTGTGGAACAGCACAGGTAACGCACGACAACAGTGGTAAAAAATAAAATAAAAATCCACTGGACAGGCTGTGGAACAGCACAGGTAACGCACAACAACAGTGGTAAAAAATAAAATAAAAATCCACTGGACAGGCTGTGGAACAGCACAGGCAACACACGACAACAGTGCTAAAATAAAATAAAAATCCACTGAACAGGCTGTGGAACAGCACAGGTAACGCACAACAACAGTGGTAAAAAATAAAATAAAAATCCACTGAACAGGCTGTGGAACAGCACAGGTAACGCACAACAACAGTGGTAAAAAATAAAATAAAAATCCACTGAACAGGCTGTGGAGCAGCACAGGTAACGCACGACAACAGTGCTAAAATAAAATAAAAATCCACTGGACAGGCTGTGGAACAGCACAGGCAACACACGACAACAGTGCTAAAATAAAATAAAAATCCACTGGACAGGCTGTGGAGCAGCACAGGTAACACACGACAACAGTGCTAAAATAAAATAAAAATCCACTGAACAGGCTGTGGAGCAGCACAGGTAACACACGACAACAGTGCTAAAATAAAATAAAAATCCACTGAACAGGCTGTGGAGCAGCACAGGTAACACACGACAACAGTGGTAAAAAATAAAATAAAAATCCACTGGACAGGCTGTGGAGCAGCACAGGTAACGCACGACAACAGTGCTAAAATAAAATAAAAATCCACTAGGCAGGCTGTGGAGCAGCACGACAACAGTGCTAAAATAAAATAAAAATCCACTGAACAGGCTGTGGAGCAGCACAGGTAACACACGACAACAGTGCTAAAATAAAATAAAAATCCACTGAACAGGCTGTGGAGCAGCACGACAACAGTGCTAAAAAATAAAATAAAAATAAAAACGAAAGCGTTAGCAAGCTAGTTAGCTTGCCAACGCTGATGAAGGTTAGCTGATAAAAGAGCTCCGTCGCGATGCTTCGACCGTTAAAGGTCTTCTTTAGGCGTTGGAGCACGGTGAAAAAGTAAAAAAAAGTAAAAAAGTCTTGAAAAAGACTGTTAATTCAAAGAACTCAAACAGCTCAGTTCAAACAGCTAACAGATACAGCAGAACACCGCTGTGCTCCGGAACCAGAAAAAAGTCCACCCTCCACCACAATAAGGTGGCAATTCAGGAAGGGGGCAATAATAAGAGTGGAAAATCTGGAATACTACACACCAACCACTGGAATCAGTGCTGTTATCTGACCAAGGAACCCACTTGCACATCAACACTCCCTGGTCCAGGAAGTAGTGGTTGTTATCAGTTGGGCTCTCTAAAACAGAAAAACATTTCATTAAAGTAGAATCAGCATTTTGAGCTTCAATAAGAGCTTCACGTGTTAGTGGAGGGTGAGGGTATGAATGTGAAGGTTGACATGGTGAAGGGATGGCAGGGTGAAAGACTAAGGAGTGACAGTACAACAGGGTGAGGCTTGACAGGGTGAGGGGATGACAGGTTGACGGAGCAAGGAATGACAGAGCGGCAACGTGAGGGTGAAAGGGTGAGGAGTGACAGGGTGAGGGGATGATGGTGACAGTGAGGCATGACAGGGTGACAGTGTAAGGGGATGATGGTGAGAAGTGAAAGGGTGAGGAGGTGAGAGTGACAGTGAGAAGTAACAGGGTGACAGGATGAGGCGATGATGAGGAGTGACAGGGTGAGGTCCTGACAGAGTGACATAGTAGAAGTGGCAGGGTGATGGAGTGAGGGGATATGGGTGAAGAGTGACAGAGCAGAAAAGAGAGGGTGAAAGGGTGAGGGGTGACAGAGTGACAGGATGAGGCAATGGGGTGAGGAGTGCGACCAGGGCGACAGGTGATGATTGGGAGTCTGAGTTCTGATTGGTTAATTGATTCTTACATACAGAGCGACCTGTCTGAGTCCTGCCTTTGTGTCCAGCCGTTTCTGACGACCAAGCCTGATAAATCAATCTGGCCAATTATGAACACAGCAGACGCTAGTCCTTTCCAGTTAGCAGTACGCCACAGTTCTACACTGAATTACTTCCTGGGCAAGGCCCCTTCCGAGCCCCCCCCAACATTTTGCACAAACAGCATTTTTTAAATTCTTATTTTATTATTAATATTTTACAAGTGCCCCTTCAATTGAAATTGATATCAAAGACTGCAGGCTACAAAATCGCTCAAAACATCCATGAGTTGCAAATTTGAATAAACACACACTCGCATGTTAAATGTCTGTCATTAGACACTTTGTTTAAATCTGTCTTTTAGGGAGGAATAGTTAGCTCTTTTATTAAGGTATATATTCCTCTCAACATTTAGCTAAATATTTGGCTTGATGTTTGTACATATTAGGCTAAATGTGTAAATGCTGAACATAAACTAATCTGCTAAAGCTGTTGTGTTTTGCCTTTTTTCTCCCGAATTTTTGCTCTTCATCTGTGGGTCAAAAGAAATTCTAAACTGAAATGTTACTAGCGTTCCCATACAAATGTGATTCAACTGTGATTCTTTTTCTCCCTCAAATAAACCATTTAATTTCAATTTTCAATTTCAATTTTCATTTCTATAGCGCCAAATCACAACAGAGTTGCCTCAAGGCGCTTCACACAGGTAAAGCCTAACCTTACTAACCCCCAGAGCAGCAGTGGTCAGTGGAAAAACTCCCTCTGAGGAAGAAACATCAAGCAGACCAGACTCAAAGTTGTGACCCTCTGCTTGAGCCATGATACAAACATAAATTACAGAACAATTCACAAAACAAATATACAGGAAATGCTGTTGGTGCACAGGACAGGAGGGTCTCCAGCACAAATACCACACCCATCTCTGGACAGACAAAAACAGAATCCCTAACCCTAAGCCAGATTTCATGTCACTAAGGTTAGAGGTAGTGTTACTGTACAAAACACAGTGAGAACGACTGGTCAAGTATGACGTCAGCCACGCAAGGACACTCCCAGTAATCCCAAAATGATTTTCCAGCCTATCAAGTAGAATATGATGATCCACTGTATCAAATGCAGCACTGAGATCTAACAGCAACAGAACCGTAGTGGTGTCCGAATCCATTGTAAGCAGAAGATGATTCACCACTTTAGTGAGAGCCGTCTGTGTGGAATGATATTTTCTAAAAGCAGACTGCAGTGGCTCAAAGAGATTATTCTCAGTAAGATAGTCTACGAGCTGCCGTGACACCACTTTTTCCAGAATTTTAGAGCAAAATGATAGATTTAATATTGGCCGATAGTTTGTCAATACACTAGGGTCAAGATTAGATTTCTTAAGTAATGGTTTAAACACTGCAGATTTGAAACATTTAGGAACAGATCCAGAAGTTAAAGAAAGATTAATAATTTCCAGCACAGTCGGCCCAAGAGTGGGCCACAGGTCCTTAAACAGTTTGGTTGGTATAGGACATTTTTGTAGACGTTACGAGTTTCGTCAACATGCCTAGTGAGATACTATCAAATTCTGTAAATCTAGGTAATACCTCAGTAGTGGCGCCCACATCAATAGCAGGTTGTAGTGGCTGGGTTAAGGCATGCTGGGATATGTTTAACCTGATGTCTTCTATTTTCTTCTCAAAGTAATCCAGGAAATCTTCTGCTGTAAAAGGAGAGTGAACTGCAGGTGGTTGTCCATGAATAAGTGTTGCCACCGTGTCGAACAAGAACTTTGAGTTATGCTTGTTTTTGTTGATCAAATCAGAGTAATAGGTCCACTTTGTAGCCAGTAGTGCATGCTTATAGTCTAAGATAGAATCACACCACGCAAGGTGAAATACTTCTAATTTTGAATGACGCCATTTCCGTTCTAGACCTCTAGCCTTATGCTTGAGGTCATGCAAGTAATCACTGAACCAAGGTGAGTGTGTTTTGGGGGGGCGTGGTTTTAACACAGGTCACACAATCTGTTTGTGTAAGCCGGTACGTCCCTCACGTCCAGCTACACTGCGTTGTGTTCAGGTGCTGACTCAAACAGGGAACACTGGCACGACTTGAAGAACTCAGGTTTATTCTCCCCCAGTCGAGCTCAGTGCAGACTGCATTTGAGTCTGTAACAATGTTGAGAGCAAAATAAATTTGTGGTCAAAGGTGCTCGATCCCCACATCAACAGACCTCCCCCAGTCGAGCTCAGTGCAGACTGACGAGGGACAGGAAATGACGCATCATGTCCGTCAACAGCCAGTAGGGGGAGTAAAACGCAACCTAATATGTTGCTTTCAACACAATTGGAAGAAACTTGGAAACAAAAATAATAATAATAAAAAGGATTTTGGTGAAATTTATATCCTTTAGCCACAGAATAAAAATGAAAAATAATAACAATAATAAAATAAAACAAAACAAAAAAAACTCCAGCGTCATTTACCACATCTGTTACATTCACCTGTCCTTAATTTCGCCAAAATCCTGTACGTACAAAAGGCCGCACATAAAACAACCCACGCCAGCATAATATTCACCATCACCTAATCCAAGATAACCTTTGGGAATCTAATTGTCCACACAGCGTATTAAGCTACTTATTTCATAAGTTCGGAAAATGACAAAAGTTGATCAGGCTGTTGCTTTTCCTAGTTAATATGATGCCTTTTACATCACTTAAGATTCTGGATTTCAATCCCAACAGTGTGAACATCCTACCAGCCAACCAAAATAATATGTGTACCAGATGTAAACATAATGCAAAATCCAAGTCCATTCTACTTTTAAATCTAAAACAAGGTAAGTAAAGACTGTGACCTTCTATTGAACCCATCTATGATACCCCTTGTGAAAGGTTTTTGTGCCATGTTTTCTATCAATCGATTGACTGTTTTGACAACCCTCCCTGTGCATGTTCTGACCACAGGTCTCTCAGGCACTCCATCTTGGCTTGGTATCTGATTGTCAGTCACTGATACAAATGAGTCAGTGTTACAAAGCCCTATCTTGTCTTGGTTGGAATTGTTGACTGGAAAGTCATGGTCATTGTCAGTCCTGCATATTTCTGGGGGGACACTGGGACCTGGACTGTCTCCCATGGATGTTACTTGCTCCTCTTCAGTGTTTCCACAATCACCAACAAGGTCTGACTGAGGTCCTTCTGACGTTGGCTGATCCAAGTCTCTGGATGAGGAACACAACATATCCTCCATTGCTGACTCACCATCAGCATCTGGCGAAGTACATATCCATGAGCGCGTGCGATCCTCTGAAGCTTCTACTGCCAAGCCCTCTACAGCATTGATGGATGGAGACTGAAACTCGCTGACTTCATCTGAGGCACCTGAATCCATCTCCTCACTAGCTTGTCCTGACATGGGCAGGAAGCTCCAACATCAAGTTCCTGTGCACAACTTTGGTTTTCCCCTCTCTCATCTGTGACTTTATAGGTGTGAGTTCGGGGATTCAGGTCTATGACAGTGTAGATGGTGGGCTCCCATTTATCTGCCAATTTCCTCTTCCCCTTTTCAGCTTTGTTTGCAAGTAAAACACGGTCACCCACACTCAAGCAATTGCCACGAGCTCTCTTGTTATAGCCATGAGCTTGGTGTTGCTGCTCTTTCCTTGCATGTTGCTGTGCAATGTTGGCAGCCTCTTGGAGGTTGGTGATCAGTTTCCCTGCATAGGTCTTGTAGTCAACCACAACTGGATCCTTCAGATCCTGTTTGAAAACCATGTCCACTGGAAGTCTAGGGACTCGACCATACATCAAATAGAATGGGGCATATCCAGTCGTTTCATAAATGGTCGCATTGTAAGCAAAGGTCAAGGTATGTATCTGTTGTGGCCAGTATTGCTTTTCTTTCAGGGGCAAGGCACGTAACATGTTACCAAGTGTCCTATTAAACCTCTCAGTTTGTCCATTTCCCATGGGATGGTAGGTAGTGGTGTGGGACTTGGTAATTCCTGTAAGACTGAGAAGTTCTTTTAAGAGCTTACTTTTGAAATTGGCACCTTGATCTGAATAAATTCGCTGTGGGAAGCCATATATGCAAAACACGTTGTCCCACAATTTCTTTGCAACCTGCTTTGCAGTCTGGTTAGCACAGGGGAATGCATGGGCCAACTTGGTGAAGTGGTCAGTTACAACCAAGACATCCACTGCTCTTTGTTTGCTGTCCTCCGCTGTCCAAAAATCTATGCATACCAACTCTATTGGGGCAGAGGTGTGTATGCTCTCCAAAGGAGCTCGGGCAGCTGGTTCTGGGGTCTTCGTAAGGATACATCTTTGGCAGCATTTCACATACTCCTTGATGTCTCTTTCCATCCGAGGCCAGAAAAATCGTTGTCTGGCGAGGTGTTATGTTCTGGCTTGCCCCTGATGCCCTGCAAGATCGTGCACACCAGAAAGGGCCTTGACCTTCAAGCTGGCAGGTAAAACAAGCTGATAATGTTTTTGTTTGGTTGAAGGGTCTTTGGTGATTCTGTAAAGGACTCCATCCTGGACTTTCAACTTGTGCCACTACTTGAATAGGGTCTGAGCTCTCGGAGTTAGCATACTTTTCTCTCGCCTAGATGGCAACTGACATTGCTCTATGAAAGGCAGGATCTCCCCAATAACTGGATCCAGTTCCTGACTGTGTTGTAACTCATCGACAGAGACTGCCAAGAGTGTATCTTGTTCTGATGGTGTCACCTGAGGGAGTGCCTCAATGAACTGCATTGCCCTTGTCTCTGCAGCTTGTTCCCACTCTGTATGAACTTCACAAATGGACTTGACATCAGAGCAATTCTGGTTCCCAACCAAATTGTTCTGTGAGGTACTTATGGTCATAGAACTTGCATCATTCACCTGGAGACACTGAACTTTGCACCGGAAGATATCCTGGACTCTTTCGTCCTTTGTTCCATCAGCCTCCACCAGAAGATTCTCATATGGCTCACTGATCAACCGCTGGCCCACAGTAGTAGTGAACGGGTCCCTGCTTAAGGCATCCGCCACTATGTTCTTTGCCCCAGGGATGTGTTTGAGACTGAAAGTGTAAGGGGACAGTTTGGCAACCCACCGCTGTTCACAAGCATCAAGCTTGGGCTTTGTCATTATATAGGTCAGGGAGTTGTTATCAGTCTACACTGTGAAGGAGTGACCCTTCAACCAGTGACTGAACTTTTCACATACACTCCACTTGAGTGCCAGAAATTCCAAACGATGGGCTGGATACCTCTTTTGTGAACCAGTGAGGGTGTTGTGGCTGGCGTGCCTGGCTGGCTTTTGTTTGTCTTCTGTTTCTGTCTTTTGGTTTTCCTTCCAGGTGGTGCGCATTTAGGACTGAGTGGCTGTGAGGCTGAGTTATCAGGACCTCACCCTGATCACCTGCGGCTCGTCAGGACTCACAGCTGTGGTGCATCTACGCGGATTGGAACATGGTGGCATTTAAGTCTGGAGTACACAGTGTGTGTGACTCGACCTTGTGACCAGACGGGTGAGATCGTCGTCTCGAGAGCCATCTCATCATCAGTGGATGCAGAGAACGTCCAGGTTTGATGCATGGTCTGTGAAAGAGGAGGGGGTGAGGTCTCACGCTCGTCAGCACACTTCCTGAGGTACGTTAGATTTTGTGACTAACATTTATACAGTCAGTAAATGTGGTGTCCCTCACACCTTATTATATTGAGCTGTATGTTAGTCGTTTAATCAGCTTCCACTGCAGTGGAGTTTTGTGAACAGGGTGTTCCATGCCTGCAGGGTGGGAAGCTGATTAGTAATTAAGCCAGGAAGTGTTTGCTGTTTGTACACCTTTGAGCGGTCTCTCTGTGTGTGGAGTGTGGACTCACATAATGATTTCTTCTTTCACAGACTCGGTTTGTCGCGGCCACCTGGGGGGTGTCGGCGGGGTCCTTGGTTTCCGATCTGGTTCTGGCTCTGGACCGTTTGTGCTGCTAGGAGCGCACCGCAAATCCACCACGCCAGACCGCGCACTTATTTGTTTGTATTTTTTCACATCACTGTTATGTATTAAATTTAGTTATCCTTTGTACCGTGCTCTGCTTATTTTATACTGGGTCCTTCAAACGCTGGTCGGTTCTCCAGGCTGCGTCCGACTTATAACAGAGGGTCTTGCTTGCAAAAGCAATCGGGCGTGCTCTAATTTCACCTTCTGGAATTTGGGACAAAACTGCTCCAAGACCATCGAGTGAGGCATCGATGGAGAGGATAAAGGGTTTAGAGAAGTCTGGCTGCGTGAGAATTGCACAGTTCAGAAGTTTCTCCTTGAGGCAGAAGAAGGCAGCATCACAGTCATTAGTCCAGTCTGTGGGCTTGAGTTTCCTGAAGACACTGGGATTCTGCTTTAAATTCCCAACCTTTCCTCTTCGTTTCTGACCAGCTGTGAGAACAAAAAGGGGCTTGGCTATAGAAGAGCAGTTGGGTATGAAATGTTGATAGTAAAATACCATTCCCAAGAATGATTTCACTCTTCGAACTGAAGGTGTGCAGCCATCTTCCTCCATTAGGTCCCTCTTTAACATTTTGACAATGATCTCAACTTTCTCCGGGTCGACGGCTACCCCATCACCATCAATAATGTGGCCAAGGAATTTCACAGACCGCCGCAAGAGGTGGCATTTTTTTGGACTCAACTTCAGATTGTGCTCTTTCAGCCTCTTAAAGACAACTTCCGGCCTGCTGAGGGCTTCCTGTTCAGAGGGGGCAAAGACCAAGAGATCATCAAGGTAACGCAGCAAGCTACTGAAATTTAGGTCACCAAAAATGCTTAGCATCATCCTCATGAAAGATGCCGGGCTGTTACAAAGGCCTTGGGCATTCTGTTATATTCATGTAAGCCCAGTGGTGTTGTGAAGGCAGTATACTTCTTATCCTCTTCATGCATGGGTAGGTTGTAGAAACCCGATGTTAGGTCCATGGTGCTGAAGACAGTGTTTCCACCAAGGGCTGCCAAACAGTCCGACTGATGGGGCAGGGGATGAGCGTCTTTGATGGTCCTGGCATTCAGCCAGCGAAAATTTGTGCATATCCTGAGATCTCCATTTTTCTTCCACACCATCACGAGTGGAGAAGCATATTCGCTCACTGACTTTCGAATAATTCCCTCCTCTTCCATCTCAGTGAGTACTTGGCGTAACTTTTGGTAGTGAGCTGGAGGCACCCTCCATTATGGAAGGCGGAATGGGCGGTCATCCGTAAGCCGGATTCTGTGCACAAAATCCTTGGCTTCTCCACAGTCTAGATGGTGTTTTGAGAAAACGTTGTGGTATTGTTCAGGCAGTTCTACCAGCTGGGTTTTGGTAGAGGGGCTCACTTAGCAATTGTCAATGTCAAGATCTCTGAGGCCCACATTCTGCAGTCTCTGCTTCAAGTTTGCATGGTCATTGTGTTTGTCAACGACTGCTTTCTCTATGACATCCTCTTTTTGACAAGAGCCTTGGAGCAGCGTAAAATCTTCCACTGCTACACAGGGCGAAACATCTGCCAGCTTACAGTTTCTTCTGAGAGTGAGTGGCTTTTCTGTAAAATTGGTAACTTTCATGGGAACCCAACCATCTCCCCATAAAGGTGTGACAACTCTGCCCACCATTATACCACGAGGGACACACTTGACTGAGGTAGGCTCAACCACTACTGTGCTCCCCGGTGACATAGGAGCATTTTTTGGCAGCTTGCCCCATAGCAAGTACTCTTGCAAGTCACTGCTCGAGTTAGCTTGGCTGTGCCAACCTTGTCAGATGCTTCTGTTCCTCTCCACCTCGTGAGATTGGCCATCATCTCTAAAAGCTGCTCACCCTCAGAGGACTCCTGCACATTGCATGAGATAAGTTTCCAGTAATTGTCATCATTCTTTAGTTCATGAAAAACATACTTTAACATGTTGGTGCCAGTGATGATGTCATCCTTTTGCCCAGCTACCACCAAGACTGGCACCATGCATTTCACCCCATACAAGCTCAGTTCCAAATCATACATGCACTTAGGACTCACTTGTTGTCCTCCACAGCCAACTAGTATGATACTCTCTGTCCACTCTTGTTGTGTCAAAATGTTCTCTGATAAAAGTCTCTGTTCTGCTTTTTCACTCATTGTACAAGTCATGGATCCTGTGTCAAGCAACCCTTGCAGCTGGGTAGAACCACTTATCACTGGGGCATGGAATAGTTCACCATAGGGCTCAACTCTGTGGATATTTTGAATGACTACGGTGCTATTGTCTGGCATTGCTTTGCAGACCTTGGCATACACCTCCTTCAAGTCTTCATCTCCGTCAAGGGTTGGTCCTTTAATGCCCACACGTCCCCTCTCCAAATGTGAGCGGCCTAGTTTAAATCCATTCCAGTTTGCCCATCCCTGGGCTGTGGCAATAGATTATTTCTCGGCTTGGCCTGTTGGCATTCTCTCCTCCAGTGGCCAGGCATGAAACAGCTCATACAAAGGTTCTCCTACCTGCAGTGCATGGTTGTTGAATGGTCGATAGACTGGCAGACCTTACATCTTCTTTGACAGGAATTTGCTTGTCCCCTCCCTGGAGGTGTAAATGATGCTGACTGATTTCTCTGCTCCAACATGCGATCCAGCAAGCCAATAAGAGACTGTATGCAAACATTCTCTGTCTGAGAGATGGATGATGGTCCCATTGCATTCTGGTCACAAGTTGGTTCCTTGACACTTTCGGCCTGATTATCAACATCTGTGACTGAGGTTTGGGCGTGTACACCAACCTGCTTTGTTGGTATTGGCCGGCCTGTTTTACTTTGGGCCTTTGTCCTGGCCTCTCTCTGATGTTCAACAATGTGTTCCTGGATCTCATTTGCTGTCCACTTCTCAGCCGTTTTGATTTTCAGAACACTTGATAGTGCAGGGTCGGGGCAATGTTTCACAAACATCATTGTTACTTCATGAGAAGGGTCTTCAACGTTCCGCCCTTGTCTCCTTAAGCACTCATCTGCCACGTCCACAGCTTTGTTCAAGCGAATCCAATAATCCATTGGGCTTTCCCCCGCCAAAGGGAGTGTGTTGTAAAAATCCGCTAGAGGCATAGTGGAATATGTTACTTCACCGAAATGTTGCTTTAGGATGTCAAATACAAGCTTGGTGTCTTCAGTGGGCTTTAAAGATGGGATGCTGCGCAGAGTGACTTTGACAACATCTCTAGCCTTTCCCATCAATCTTGACATTATTTCTTGGGAGTGGCCATGTGGTGGGATACCTCTTTTCTTCAAGTAAATACCCATTATTTCTTCCCATTCGTGTATAGTGTGTCGATCAGTTCCATCACCTCTGAAGTGTGGTGGCTCCTTGACATCTGACTGCATCACTAATTTCATCCCTGTCATGTTGATTTCAGGATGACTTTGATCCATGTTCAAACTAGGGGTCTCGTCATCTTGGTCACTTCCTGGTCTCAGTATCTGACTGGCAATACTCTGTCCAATTTGGTTTGCTAACTGTGTTATTAGGTTACCTATGTCTGGGGAAGTCAAGTCTGGACTGGGAGTAGGCTGTCTGGGTGGCTGCAGGTTGGTATGCATGTGAGTGGAGGAAAATGCGGGATGACCTACTGCAGTCCTACTCGCAGCAGGAGTTGAATGTAAACTCTCCAAAAGCCTTCCAAAGCTCATTGTGCCATTACCACGAACTGGAGTTAAATCAATCCCTCCGATGAACCTTCCCCGTCCAAAACCCGTTACACCCATATTCCCATCATAGTCAAGTGTTTCCTTAGTATCTTTACCTTCGGCCATTTTAACCAGATCAAATACCTAAAAAAAAACAAGCCAAGCCCTTATTACACTCTAAGCAAATAACAAAACTGAACACAATTTTTTTTTTTTTTTTACACTCACTATTCACACATTTCTAGTTCATCACACTATTTCTGAAATGTATCTGAACCCTTTACTGCATCATTGTCTTTAAAAACATCCTACTCATTGCAGCAACCACCAGCGATCACACTGACGATGATCTGAAGAAGTGATATCCGGGTCATGGCACCAATGTAGCCGGTACGTCCCTCACGTCCAGCTACACTGCGTTGTGTTCAGGTGCTGACTCAAACAGAGAACACTGGCACAACTTGAAGAACTCAGGTTTATTCTCCCCCAGTCGAGCTCAGTGCAGACTGCATTTGAGTCTGTAACAATGTTGAGAGCAAAATAAATTTATGGTCAAAGGTGCTCGATCCCCACATCAACAGACCTCCCCCAGTCGAGCTCAGTGCAGACTGACGAGGGACAGGAAATGACGCATCATGTCCGTCAACAGCCAGTAGGGGGAGTAAAACGCAACCTAATATGTTGCTTTCAACACAATTGGAAGAAACTTGGAAACAAAAATAATAATAATAAAAAGGATTTTGGTGAAATTTATATCCTTTAGCCACAGAATAAAAATGAAAAATAATAACAATAATAAAATAAAACAAACAAACAAAAAAACTCCAGCGTAATTTACCACATCTGTTACATAAGGAAGATGCCGAAAAGCAGAAGTGTTAAAAAGAGTGTATTGATTTCAAGCTCACTGGCATACAGACTGTGCCCGGGTATGTCCGTGCATGCGCTCTTCTACTCTTGGAACATACCATTACTAAAACATAGAGGGGTGTCCTGTAACATCTCCCCTTATAGTTACACAGATAGGCGCACCGCATAAACCTGTAGTTGGACACATACACAAGCCTGTAAAAACAATAATAAACATGGCTATACAGATCAACTGCAAGTCATCAATTGACACCACACTTAAAACCCATAAAACTTGTTATTACACACATAAAACATATCAATGCAACTCAACTGCAAATCTATAGTTAATAAACACCACACACATAGCATGCCTACACAGTGAACTGCAGTTCATTAGTACCTTTGCATAACCATTATATCATTTATTTTATATAAATTAAGTTTTTTTTGCAACCTTCACCAGCCTTCCCCTGCTGGTCCTGTGCTGCCTTGGGTCAGGGGTATAGGTCTCAGGTTGTTTGGGCTGCTCTTCCTGATTGCCAGTATCATGGTGCGTGTCCTTTTCTTCCTCTGTCTGAGGTAAGTTATCCTGCTCACTGACCTGTCTCTCTTGCGGTATCTCTGATACTGACCTTTCAGCTGGTCTCAGATCCACCCTGTTATGCCTATACAAGGTCCCCTCAATGTCCACTCAGTATGACCTAGGACCCACTTGTTGGAGGCTCACTCCCTTTCTCCATCTACTTGTCCGGTCACCCAGTAAAGGCTGTATTCTGATAGGCTGAACTATCTGTAGGTTGGGCAGATCTCTAGCAGACCTGTCGTATAAAGACTTTACCTTCTGATGTTTAGCCCTTATTTTATCCGCGACACCTGGAACGATACATGGCTCTCAAAGCGTATCAGAAGCCGGAAGTGAGGTTTTCAACCTATGAGCCATTAGTCTTTGTGCAGGGCTACTGTGTATGGCATCAGTAGGTGTATTTCTCCACTGAAGTATGGCTAGCCACGGGTCAGTACCTGCACTGCCTGATCGTTTCCACAGGTCTTTCACTATTTTCACAGCTGACTCTGCTTTACCATTCGATTTAGGGTACCGTGGGGATGACATAACATGCTCAAAATTCCAGTCTTTTGCAAATCTTCTAAATGTCTCGTTGTCAAACTGGTAGCTGCAGTCTGTGATGACCCTGTCAGGCTGCCCATACCTGCCAAATTGTAATTTGCATTTAAGAACTGTCGTTTCTGCCGTGAGGTCTGGAAGCTGTTCTATTTCCCAAAAGTCTGAGTAGTGATCCACTATCACAAGCAAGTCTTTGCCTGCCTGTTTGCATAGATCCAAGCTAAGAATTTGCCATGGCCGTGTGGGTAATGCATGTGACATCATTGTTTCATGCTGCTGTTTGTATATGTATTCATTGCATGCTGAACATTGACTGACATTGACATTGACATAATCCTTTATCTCACCTTGCATATTCGGCCAGTACAATGTCTCTCTTGCCTGTCTGTAACAGGCGTCACCCCCAGTATGGTTTACATGGATGCATTTGAGCATCTAGGATCACAACGCTCTTGGAATGGTCACTCTGGCTTTTAAAAAGCACCCCATCCTGTGCACGTATCTCATCCATAAGAAAGACGCCGAAAAACAGAGCTGTTCACAAGAGTGTATTGATTGCAAGCTCACTGGCATACAGACTGCACCCGGGTATGTCCACGCATGCGCTCTTCTACTCTTGGAGCATACCATTACTAAAACATAGATGGGTGTCCCACAACACAATCATGTCGAGTGTAGTTTTGACAACTGAGTTTAAACTATCCACAAGTCTGTCTACTGATTGGGTATTTGCCAAACGTGAAGCTAAGACATCAGGCAGTTAAGCTACGACTTCAGTCATAGTTGAGGAGTTGATGCGTCACCATATTGATATATAAGGTTGTTGTTCCTCTAAACACGGCAGTGAAACTGTAAACTTAATAAGTGAGTGATCACAGACCACCGACGCAAGAGGCATGACGTCAATATTCGTGACAGCAATACCACGTGCATGGAACCAAATCCACGGTATTTCCACTAATGTGCATTGAGTCCTGAATGCATTGCTGAAATCCTAATGCATCCACAATTTCCATAAATGATTTGCAGAGGGGATCAGAAGGCTTATTTATAAGAATATTGAAGTCACAAGTAATCAGAATGTTATCTGCACTCGTTGACAAGTTTGAGATGAACGCACCAAATTCATCTAAGAATTCAGAATATGGGCCAGGAGGCCTATATACAACCCCAATTCCAATGACGTTGTTGTGCTCCGCGCCGCCTTTGTAAACGGACTGTCTCTCTAAGGAGCACCTGGTGGCGAAGGACGAGCCGCGGGATTTAGACGGGCTTATCGACCTAGTTATACGGTTAGACAACCGATTAACAGAACACCGACGGGAGCGAGACGAAGGGCGTGGTCAGGCACAAGCCGTCCCTCTTCCTCCCGGGTGCGAAAGGGAGCCGTCTTCCCCACGCTCCACAGCCAGGGTACTCCACGTGACGACAGCTCCCCTTGCTGACGTTGCTATGGAAACGAGCAGGGCCAAAAGGCGAGCAGATCAGAGACAAAGGAGGCTGGTCCGTGGGGAGTGTTTTCACTACAGCTCAACCGAGCACACACAGAAAAACTGCCCCAAACGGTCAAAACAGCAGTACTCGTCCTTAGAGACTGGGCTAAGGATGGGTCATAATACCCACACGGGGAAGCCCCATAAATCTGCACGCATCCCAGTCACGATCCTGAGTGGGGATCTGACCCTTCACGCCCCAGCACTGGTAGACACGGGGTTGGAAGGGAATCTGCTGGACAGCAGATGGGCAAGGGAAGTCGGGCTCCTTGTAGTGGCTCTACCTTCACCTATGAAGGTACGGGCACTAGATGGCACCCTTCTTCCATTAATCACACACCAAACACAACCAGTGACATTGGTGGTGTCTGGTAATCACAGGGAGGAGATCGTGTTCTATGTAACACCTTCCACCTCCCGGGTGATTTTGGGTTATCCTTGGATGATAAAACACAATCCCTGGATTGATTGGCCGTCTGGGGTTGTGGCTCAGTGGAGCGAAACCTGCCACCGGGAGTGTCTCGGATCCTCGGTTCCGCCTGGTGTGACAGCTAGTGAGGAGGTTAAAGTCCCCCCCAATCTGACGGCAGTGCCAAGTGAGTACCACGATCTTGCTGACATTTTCAGCAAAGATATGGCGCTCACCCTTCCCCCGCACCGTCCGTACGATTGTGCAATTGATTTGATCCCGGGCGTTGAGTACCCGTCCAGCAGGCTGTACAACCTCTCACGTCTGGAGCGCGAATCAATGGAGACCTACATCCGGGACTCATTAGCTGCTGGGCTGATCCGGAACTCCACGGCAGAAAGGAACTATGACGTCGGCAACCGGGAACTTCTTGCGGTGAAGGAGGCTCTGGAGGAGTGGAGACACCTGTTGGAGGGAGCTTCGATGCCATTCACGGTTTTCACAGACCATCGGAACCTGGAGTACATTCGGACCGCCAAGCGTCTGAACCCCAGGCAAGCCCGCTGGTCACTGTTCTTCGGGCGTTTTGACTTTCAGATCACATACCGCCCCGGGACGAAGAACCAACGGTCTGACGCCCTGTCCTGGGTGCACGAAGAGGAGGTCAGGACCGAGCTGTCAGACCCGACGGAAACCATCATTCCCGAGTCCACTGTCATGGCCGCCCTCACCTGGGACGTGGAGAAGACCGTCCGGGAGGCCCTGACACGGAACCCGGACCCGGGAACTGGCCAGAAAAACAAAATGTACGTCCCACCAGAAGCCAGGGCTGCAGTTCTTCTGCCACGGTTCCAAATTCTCCTGCCATCCAGGGGTACGAAGAACCGTGGCAGTCGTTTGGCAGCGCTTCTGGTGGGCGTCTTTGGAAACCGACGTCTGGGAGTATGTCCAGGCCTGCACCACCTGCGCCAGGGGCAAAGCAGATCATCATAAGACCCAAGGCCTCCTCCAGCCTCTGCCCGTGCCTCATCGCCCCTGGTCTTACATCGGCCTGGACTTCGTCACGGGCCTCCCGCCGTCCCAGGGCAAGACTGTCATCCTCATGATAGTGGACCAGTTCTCCAAGGCGGCTCACTTCGTGGCCCTCCCGAAGCTCCCGACAGCCCAGGAGACTGCAGACCTCCTGGTCCACCACGTCGTGCATCTGCATGGAATTCCATCGGACATTGTCTCGGATCGTGGCCCTCAGTTCTCCTCCCAGGTCTGGAGGAGTTTCTGCAGGGAATTGGGGGCCACCGTAAGCCTCTCATCCGGGTACCACCCCCAGACGAACGGGCAGGCAGAGTGGACGAATCAGGATTTGGAGCAGGCCCTCCACTGCGTGACCTCCGCGCACCCGTCGGCCTGGAGTGACCATCTGGCCTGGATCGAGTACGCACATAATAGCCAAGTATCTTCTGCCACCGGCCTCTCCCCTTTCGAGGTATGTTTGGGGTACCAGCCCCCATTGTTCCCACTAGTGGAGGGAGAGGTCGGGATGCCCTTGGTCCAGGCCCATCTGAGGAGGTGCCGTCTGGTGTGGCGTACTGTCCGCTCTGCCCTGCTCAAAGCCCGGACGAGGGCTAAGGCCCATACGGACCGCCGGCGTGCCCCGGCCCCTACGTATCAGCCCGGGCAGGCGGTTTGGCTATCTATGAAAGACATACCTCTACAAACGGAATCCCAGAAACTAAAGGACAGATTTATAGGACCCTTCACCATCGTGAAGGTCCTCAGTCCAGCCGCAGTGAAGCTGAAGCTGCCAACTTCACTGCGGATACATCCAGTATTCCACGTCTCCAGACTCAAACCCTGCCACACCTCTCCCCTCTGTGCCCCTGGACCGGCGCCGCCGCCTGCCCGGATCATCGACGGGGAGCCGGCTTGGACTGCGCGCCGGCTCCTGGACGTTCGTTGCAAGGGCCGGGGATTCCAGTATTTGGTGGACTGGGAGGGGTATGGACCCGAAGAACGCTCCTGGGTGAAGAGAAGCTTCATCCTGGACCTGGCCCTCCTGGCCGATTTCTATGCCTGGCACCCGGGCAAGCCTGGTCGGGCGCCAGGAGGCGCCCTTTGAGGAGGGGGTCCTGTTGTGTGGGCCGCTGAAGAGGAGGTACTGCTGGCCCACCACCACCAGATGGCACCCTGCTTGAAGTGCGGGCTTCAAGCATGAGAGGGCATCATAGCAACCAGGAGTGACAGCTGTCACTCGTCATCAGCACCAGCTGTCACTCATCCACATCACCACCACCATAAAGGCCGGACTGCAACTCCACCTCCCCACCGAGAAATCAGCCATCAGAAGAGGTAATTTTCTCTGCTGACTTAAAACATTGAGTAATAATCTGAACCTCTTTGCAGCCGTTTTCCTGTGGCGTTTCCTTATCTGTGGGATTGGCGTAAAGTGTGATCAGCGACGGCTTCGCTTCACACTCCAACCAGATAAGTGGTTAGACAGGAGCTGCACGAGTGTGTGATTGGAGGTGGAGGTGCTCCCTCCCAAAAGAATACAGACTGTGGGATTACTGAGTGTGCGAACTCACACTCATCAACACTGTTTCTGTTCTCTGCCAGCAGTACCAGGTCTGACAGCTGGAGACGGTGACCACCTGGGGACACAGGACTTGGCGGCTCCGGTGTTCTTCAGGTCCGTTGGCGGTGAGGGCCATGTGGGATCCGGCTCGGCTCAGGACGGATGTCTCCTATCCTCAAGCCTGCCCACACGTCACTCAAATCTGTAATTCGGTGGTACCTAAACTGTGATTGTCTGTATTTTGTTGTGCACTACAACATTAAATTATTACTGTTTGGCTTATCCATTGCCCGTTCATTTAACGCCCCCTGTTGTGGGTCTGTGTTCCTACACCTACACAACAGAAGTTGGGACATTGTGAAAAATGTAAATAAAAACAGAATACAATGATTTTCAAATCCTCTTCAACCTGTATTCAACTGAATACACCACAAAGACAAGATATTTAATGTTCAAACTGCTAAACTTTATTGTTTTTGTACAAATATTTGCTCATTTTGAAATGGATGCCTGCAACACATTTAAAAAAAGGTGGGACAGTGGTATGTTTACCACTGTGTTACATCACCTTTCCTTCTAACAACACTCATAATGCACTACACATTTTCAATGGGCGACAGGTCTGGACTGCAGCCAGGCCAGTCTAGTACCCGCACTCTTTTACGACGAAGCCACGCTGTTGTAACACGTGCAGAATGTGGCTTGGCATTGTCTTGTTGAAATAAGCAGGGATGTCCCTGAAAAAGACGTTGCTTGGATGGCAGCATGTGTTGTTCCAAAACCTGGATGTCCCTTTCAGCATTGATGGTGCCATCACAGATGTGTAAGTTGTCCATGTCATGGGCACTAACACACCCCCATACCATCACAGATGCTGGCTTTTGAACTTTGTGCTGGTAACAATCTGGACGGTCTTTTTCCTTTTTTGTCTGGAAGACATGACGTCCATGATTTCCAAAAACAATTTGAAATGTGGACTCGTCAGACCACAGCACACTTTTCCACTTTGCGTCTGTCCATTTTAAATGAGCTCGGGCCCAGAGAAGATGGCGGCGTTTCTGGATGTTGTTGATCTTTGGCTTTCACTTTGCAGGGTAGAGTTTAAACTTGCACTTGTAGATGTAGCGACAAACTGTGTTAACTGACAATGGTTTTCTGAAGTGTTTCTGAGCCCACGCAGTAAGATCCTTTACACAATGATGGTGGTTTTCAATGCAGTGCTGCCTGAGGGGTCAAAGGTCACGAGCATTCAATGTTGGTTTTCGGCCTTGCTGCTTACGTGTGGAAAGTTCTCCAGATTCTCTGAATCTTCTCATTATATTATGGACTGTAGATGATGGAATCCCTAAATTCCTTGCAATTGAACATTTGTCTTAAACTGTTGGACTATTTTTTCATGCAGTTGTTCACAAAGTGATGATTCTCACCCCATCTTTGCTTGTGAATGGCTGAGCCTTTTGGGGATGCTCCTTTTATACCCAATTATAACACTCATGTGTTTCCAATTAGGAGTTCTTTGAGCATTCATCAACTTTCCCAGTCTTTTGTTGCCCCGTCCCAACTTTTTTGAAACGTGTTGCAGGCATCCATTTGAAAATGAGCAAAAATGTGCAAAAAAACAAAAAGGTTTATCAGTTTGAACATTAAATATCTTGTCTTTGTGGTGTATTCAATTGAATATAGGTTGAAGAGGATTTGAAAATCATTGTATTCTGTTTTTATTTACATTTTACGCAACATCCCAACTTCATTGGAATTGGGGTTGTACAGTGACAAAGTAATACAGCTGATTTTTATTCTTCTGACCTTGGCCATACGTAATATCCTGGGCAGTGCAGAGAATCAGATGCTCAATTGAGTTATATTTGTGACCCCCAACAGCTAATAAACTGAACGTAGATTTCTAAATAAGAGCAACATCCCTGCCTTAAGAGGGATGTGACTATATGCTAGTGGGCATGCCTCATTTAAGGGGAGGGCAGCTATAGGTTTAAGCCAGGTTTCACATAACCCAATCATATCATCATATAAGTGATGATCAATAATTAGGTCATTAATCAATAATGATCTTGAGGATAGTGATGTTATTTTATGTTAATGAGAACCAGACTAAGGACCTCTGTGGGGTTGACGGTTGGACTGTTTGGGTTTAGGGGTGGTTCCAGAGTAGCATATATAAGATGCCTAGAAGTAGGTTTAGGTTTGAGACATTTCACGCGGGTAGCAGACACAAAATATTTGATATTGCTGGACCAGCCAAAGGTCCAGCTTCCTCAATTTCAACATCATCCAATGGGCATTAAATTTGCAAAACATATCCCTTATGATTTTTATGGACACGTCTATGAAAGCAGGCCAGTCTCAACTTGTTGAATTTTCCTCCCTAGCAGATAAACTGCACTATCACCATAGTGGATTTTCTGCACTATTTTCCACGCTAAGCTAATGGATTCCACACCCACATACACTCAACAAAAATCTAAATGCAACACTTTTGGTTTTGCTCCCATTTTGTATGAGATGAACTCAAAGATCTAAAACGTTTTCCACATACACAATATCACCATTTCCCTCAAATATTGTTCACAAACCAGTCTAAATCTGCAATTGGCATGATGACAGCAGGAATGTCAACCAGAGCTGTTGCTCGTGTATTGAATGTTCATTTCTCTACCATAAGCCGTCTCCAAAGGCATTTCAGAGAATTTGGCAGTACATCCAACCAGCCTCACAACCGCAGACCACGTGTAACCACACCAGCCCAGGACCTCCACATCCAGCATGTTCACCTCCAAGATCGTCTGAGACCAGCCACTCGGACAGCTGCTGGAACAATCGGTTTGCATAACCAAAGAATTTCTGCACAAACTGTCAGAAACCGTCTCAGGGAAGCTCATCTGCATGCTCGTCGTCCTCATCGGGGTCTCGACCTGACTCCAGTTCGTCGTCGTAACCGACTTGAGTGGGCAAGTTTAGTGACCGTTTGTTTTGGTCAAACCACATCTAAGCTGTGTTTTTACACAAGAAAAAAATAAAATGCAGTAAACTGCACATTTGTGTCTTTTTTCATGAAAATATCTTATTAAATATAACATATTACACTTTTGTCAGGCCTTTAAAATACTTTTGTGTACTCTTGCTGTAATATGTTGTCAGTGGTTGAGATAGTTGCTGTGGCATCTAAACCTGATGGAAATCTCTTTGTGGTGTGTCGGTGATGTATGTATGTGCAAAATAAAACTAAACACTACTCCAGGTATGTTTTTGACGAGAATACAACATCATAACTTTGTTACAAGGTCAAAAGTTGACATTGCATGATAAAGGCCTTTTAATAACTCAAAGAAATAATGGCAAAACTCACATGTAAGTAAAAAACCCCCAAAATGATTCATCGAAAAAAATAATCGACCAATGAACTGATTAGTAAGATAATCGGTAGTTGCAGCCCTAGTGTTTAGGCTGAAATAAAATATGTCTTTCCTAAAAAATCAAAGTCCGGATTTCAAAAAATAAGAGAAAAAAGGACAGGGAAAGAAAACTAAATGAGAGAAAGCAGCTGCTAACCAAATTCTTTGAAAAGAGAGGTGAGCTTGAAAGCTAGCTGTATTGAGTTGGGGGGTCTGGGGGACCAAATTGCACCATTTTGGTGCAAATTCGGCTTCAATATGGCTAGTACCTAGGGCCCAGAATTTGGTGCTACGCCCCTGGCGTCAGCACCCTAAGATGGGAAGCAATGTTGGGAGCTCTGGCCCCAGGAATATATTTAACCTCAGCCAGCGTCTGTAACCTGACTTTCCGGGTGATAGAATCCCCTATCACTAAAACCCAGCGTTTCGGCCTGGAGATAGGAGTGGAAGTCACCGCGGGCTCAAAGAACTCACATCAGACATATCCAAGGGGGAGAACTGGTTCAGAGTTCGCAGTGGCGAGTGTGATCGGGGTACCACAACCGGGCACTAATCCCTATGTAGCTTCCTCCACCTAACCACAGTCTGAAAACCGTCCTCCACAGCCGGCGTTTCTAGGCTGATGCTAATGGGCATGCTAGCCGGCCAAAGACTAACCTTGTCTGGAGTGCCCGTAACATCTAACTACACTGAGCTGAGAAGCTGCTCTAACTTATGGACACCAACACAACAGACAATACAGGAAACTGTACAGGAAATTTTGGGAGATTCTGGGAGTCCATGTTGGTGCACAAGATGGGAGGCCTGCAGAAGAAGACACCACACCCATCTCTGGATGGAGCTGCACCTCAAACAGAGAGAAAAAACAGAATCAGGCATCAGAAAGACAACAAATAGTGTGTAATTTGTCAGCATTAAACAACAAGAAAAACAGAGAAATACGAAGGTGATCGTCGGCCACTGTGTGTGTGTGTGTGTGTGTGTGTGTGTCTGTGCTGACTGTGTGACTGTGTGTGTGTGTGACGGCTTTTGGTGACGATCCTCTGGGCATCACACAGATTGAGGAGTGGTACAACCGGTTTAAAGACGTCTGCACAACGGTGGACAGCGAGCCGCGCTCCGGTCGGCCATCAACATGCTGAAATGCCAGATCATTTCCAAAGTGAACGCTGTGGTGATGTGGGACCGTCGTGTGACTATCTGAGAAATTGCGGAAGAGGTGGACATCAGCACTTTTTCGGCACATTCCACTGTGACAGAAGATTTGGCCATGAAAAGAGTTGCGGTGAAATTCATGCCGATGGCTTCGGCACAAAGCTGCTGACGGAGCAAAAGCGCCTTCGTGATGAAGTCTCACAGGACATGTTGTAACATGCCCACCTCGTCAACCATTCGGAAGATTCAGATGGCTTTCAGTGGCTTTTCAGTCATGTGACTATCCGAGAAATTGTGGAAGAGGTGGGCATGTTACAACATGTCCTGTGAGGCTTCATCACGGTGGCGCTTTTGTTCCGTCATCAGCTTTGTGCCGATGAATTTTGCTGCAACTCTTTTCACGGCAAAATCTTCTGTCTCCAGTTGCTCCGCCATTTCCCTTGCAAAGAAAAAACGACGAGAGACTCCACCCATCCTCACACAAAGGCTGCTTACAAGCAAATGACGCAACCGACAGGCGTGAAAAAAATAAGGTCAGAAGGTCAGATACTTTTCTAACAGACCTCGTATATTGAATAAACATCCGTCAGATTTCCTTTGCTCAGTTTTTTTCACTTTTATCACCAAAACCTGAAATTATTTTGTTTTCGGTGGTGATGATTAATGATGTTGGGGGTTAAAGGTCGTTGATCACCTCATAGTTTAGCGTCAGTACGGAGTCTTCAGGGAGGAGGACATCATGAGACGTGTCCATGGACATCAGGTCCTTTTGTTTCCCGTTCAGTCCTCCTTCATCATGTTGGACTAAAGTCTCACTGAACAACAAACAAACAAACAAACAAACAGACAAACGAACAAACAAACAGACAAACAAAAAGACTAACAAATCAATCAAATCAAGGCCGATAACATTACAGTCAGTCAGCTGAGAAACAGAAGGAGGGTTGGTGTGTTTTTCTCACCTGTCTGCAGACGTTTGTCCAGATCGAGCATCTGAAAGGAAAGTTGATGTGTTTTCAGTGATTCTGAACACAAAAAGTGTTTAAATGTTGCTGTTGTTTGTGTGAACGAGTTATTGTGTGATGAGAGGATTATTTCAGCCGTTGGTGAAGCTCAACTTCATCAACAACCACCAAATGATGTGAATCAAAAACAGCTTGCGTGTTTACCGCTTCAGGTGAACATGGTGACTACTTGCACAGCGCCCTCTGATGGGGACAGTGGGAATGACACGTTGGCTCAGTCTGCTGTGTCTGACTCTTGGGGGCGTGTCTAAGTTCCAGACAATTTACAAATCAAAAATATCTGATGTCATGTTTAAAAGAAGTACTTTGGAGCTGAGACCTTTTGGCCCCACCCCCTGAGTGCTGCCACCTTCAGGCAGAACCAACATCAGCACCAAGAGACACCTAGGATTCTTTGAATTTGTTCCTGTAAAATATAATGCTGTGCTGACTGTGTGACTGTGTCTGTGTGACTGTGTGTCTGTGTGACTGTGTCTGTGTGACTGTGTGTCTGTGCTGACTGTGTGACTGTGTCTGTGTGACTGTGTGTCTGTGTGTCTGTGCTGACTGTGTGACTGTGTGTCTGTGCTGACTGTGTGACTGTGTCTGTGTGACTGTGTGTCTGTGCTGACTGTGTGACTGTGTGTCTGTGCTGACTGTGTGACTGTGTCTGTGTGACTGTGTGTCTGTGTGTCTGTGCTGACTCTGTGACTGTGTGTCTGTTCTGACTGTGTGACTGTGTCTGTGTGACTGTGTGTCTGTGTGTCTGTGCTGACTGTGTGACTGTGTGTCTGTGCTGACTGTGTGACTGTGTCTGTGTGACTGTGTGTCTGTGTGTCTGTGTGTCTCTGCTGACTGTGTGACTGTGTGACTGTGTCTGTGCTGTCTGTGTGACTGTGTCTGTGTGACTGTGTGTCTGTGTGTCTGTGCTGACTGTGTGACTGTGTGTCTGTGCTGACTGTGTGACTGTGTCTGTGTGACTGTGTGTCTGTGTGTCTGTGCTGACTGTGTGACTGTGTGTCTGTGCTGACTGTGTGACTGTGTCTGTGTGACTGTGTGTCTGTGCTGACTGTGTGACTGTGTGTCTGTGCTGACTGTGCGACTGTGTCTGTGTGACTGTGTGTCTGTGTGTCTGTGCTGACTGTGTGACTGTGTGTCTGTGCTGACTGTGTGACTGTGTCTGTGTGACTGTGTGTCTGTGTGTCTGTGCTGACTGTGTGACTGTGTGTCTGTGCTGACTGTGTGACTGTGTCTGTGTGACTGTGTGTCTGTGTGTCTGTGTGTCTCTGCTGACTGTGTGACTGTGTGACTGTGTCTGTGCTGTCTGTGTGACTGTGTCTGTGTGACTGTGTGTCTGTGCTGACTGTGTGACTGTGTCTGTGTGACTGTGTGTCTGTGTGACTGTGTGTCTGTGCTGTCTGTGTGACTGTGTCTGTGTGACTGTGTGTCTCTGCTGACTGTGTGACTGTGTGACTGTGTGTCTGTGCTGACTGTGTGACTGTGTCTGTGTGACTGTGTGTCTGTGTGACTGTGTGTCTGTGTGTCTCTGCTGACTGTGTGACTGTGTGTCTGTGCTGTCTGTGTGACTGTGTCTGTGTGACTGTGTGTCTGTGTGTCTGTGCTGACTGTGTGACTGTGTCTGTGTGACTGTGTCTGTGTCTATGCTGACTATATATTTATAATATTATAAAATATTATAATATAATATTTATAAAAAAATATATACATTTCCAGATCTGCTGATTTGTTCTTGAAAGGTTTTGGCTTCAAACCAGGTTTAACGGTTTAACCACGAGTTCTGAATCCTGCTGAAAGTGAAACCACAGAAGAATCCAGAATTTATCCAGTGTTTTACTCTGACGTGTGTTTACGTTTAAATGTGACGGCGATCAGACGAAAGAACCAAACGAAGAGTTCTCACCAGTTCCAGAGAGCAGGAGTCCAGCCGTCAGTACTGAAAGACACACAGACACACAGTCAGCACAGACACACAGACACACAGGCACACAGTCACACAGACACACGGTCAGCACAGACACACAGACACAGTCACAGAGACACACAGACACACAGTCACACAGACACACAGGCACACAGTCACACAGACACACGGTCAGCACAGACACACAGACACAGTCACACAGACACACAGTCACACAGTCAGCACAGACACACAGACACACAGTCACACAGACACACAGACACAGTCACACAGACACACAGTCACACAGACACACAGTCACACAGTCAGCACAGACACAGACACACAGTCACACAGACACACAGTTACACAGTCAGCACAACCACACAGTGAGCACAGACACACAGACACACAGTCACACAGACACACAGTCACACAGCACAGACACACAGTCACACAGTCAGCACAGACACACAGTCAGCACAGACACACAGTCACACAGTCACACAGACACAGAGTCACACAGACACAGAGTTACACAGTCAGCACAGACACAGACACACAGTCACACAGACACACAGTTACACAGTCAGCACAGACACAGACACACAGTCACACAGACACACAGTTACACAGTCAGCACAGACACAGACACACAGACACACAGACACACAGTCACACAGACACACAGTCAGCACAGACACAGAGTCACACAGACACACAGTCACACAGACACATAGTCACACAGTCACCACAGACACAGACACACAGTCAGCACAGACAAAGAGTCACACAGACACACAGTCACACAGACACAGAGTCACACAGACACACAGTCAGCACAGACAAAGAGTCACACAGACACACAGTCACACAGTCAGCACAGATACAGACACACAGTCACACAGACACATAGTCACACAGTCAGCACAGACACAGACACACAGTCAGCACAGACACACAGTCACACCGTCACACAGACACACAGTCACACAGTCAGCACAGACACACACATACACAGACACACAGACACACAGTCAGCAGACAGACACACAGTCACACAGTCACACAGACACACAGTCAGCACAGACACACAGTCAGCAGTTTAGGTAGCTACTCTGCACTGTGTTGGTATATGGCATTAGAGAACATAAAGAAGGAATCATATCCTTAAACCTAGTTACAGCGCTTTCTGAAAGACTTCTAGTGTAATGAAACTTATTCCCCACTGCTGGGTAGTCCATCAGAATGTAAATGTTATTAAGAAATGATCAGACAGAAGGGAGTTTTCAGGGAATACTGTTAAGTCTTCTATTTCCATACCATAAGTCAGAACAAGATCTAAGATATGATTAAAGTGGTGGGTGGACTCATTTACTTTTTGAGCAAAGCCAATAGAGTCTAATAATAGATTAAATGCAGTGTTGAGGCTGTCATTCTCAGCATCTGTGTGGATGTTAAAATCGCCCTCTATAATTATCTTATCTGAGCTAAGCAGTAAGTCAGACAAAAGTTCTGAAAATTCACAGAGAAACTCACAGTAACGACCAGGTGGACGATAGATAATAACAAAGAAAACTGGTTTTTGGGACTTCCAATTTGGATGGACAAGACTAAGAGACAAGCTTTCAAATGAATTAAAGCTCTGTCTAGGTTTTTGATTAATTAATAAGCTGGAATGGAAGATTGCTGCTAATCCTCCGCCCCGGCCCGTGCTACGAGCATTCTGACAGTTAGTGTGACTCGGGGGTGTTGACTCATTTAAACTAACATATTCATCCTGCTGTAACCAGGTTTCTGTTAGGCAGAATAAATCAATATGTTGATCAATTATTATATCATTTACCAAAAGGGACTTAGAAGAGAGAGACCTAATGTTTAATAGACCACATTTAACTGTTTTAGTCTGTGGTGCAGTTGAAGGTGCTATATTATTTTTTCTTTTTGAATTTTTATGCTTAAATAGATTTTTGCTGGTTGATGGTGGTCTGGGAGCAGGCACCGTCTCTACGGGGATGGGGTAATGAGGGGATGGCAGGGGGAGAGAAGCTGCAAAGCGGTGTGTAAGACTACAACTCTGCTTCCTGGTCCCAACCCTGGATAGTCACGGTTTGGAGGATTTAAGAAAATTGGCCAGATTTCTAGAAATGAGAGCTGCTCCATCCAAAGTGGGATGGATGCCGTCTCTCCTAACAAGACCAGGTTTTCCCCAGAAGCTTTGCCAATTATCAATGAAGCCCACCTCATTTTTTGGACACCACTCAGACAGCCAGCAATTCAAGGAGAACATGCGGCTAAACATGTCACTCCCGGTCTGATTGGGGAGGGGCCCAGAGAAAACAACAGAGTCCGACATTGTTTTTGCAAAGTTACACACCGATTCAATGTTAATTTTAGTGACCTCCGATTGGCGTAACCGGGTGTCATTACTGCCGACGTGAATTACAATCTTACCAAATTTACGCTTAGCCTTAGCCAGCAGTTTCAAATTTCCTTCAGTGTCGCCTGCTCTGGCCCCCGGAAGACAATTGACTATGGTTGCTGGTGTCGTTAAATTCACATTTCTCAAAACAGAGTCGCCAATAACCAGAGTTTGATCCTCGGCGGGTGTGTCGTCGAGTGGGGAAAAACGGTTAGAAATGTGAACGGGTTGGCGGTGTACACGGGGCTTCTGTTTAGAACTACGCTTCCTCCTCACAGTCACCCAGTCGGCCTGCTTTCCCGGCTGCTTGGGATCTGCCAGAGGGAAACTAACGGCGGCTAAGCTACCTTGGTCCGCACCGACTACAGGGGCCTGGCTAGCTGTAGAATTTTCCACGGTGCGGAGCCGAGTCTCCAATTTGCCCAGCCTGGCCTCCAAAGCTACGAATAAGCTACACTTATTACAAGTACCATTACTGCTAAAGGAGGCCGAGGAATAACTAAACATTTCACACCCAGAGCAGAAAAGTGCGGGAGAGACAGGACAAGCCGCCATGCTAAACCGGCTAAGAGCTAGTAGCTGCACTAAGCTAGCGGATTCCTAAAAACACACAAAGTGAATAATGTGTAAATAATTTAGAGGTGATTCAGCAGAGGGAGTGCTTTAGTTAAGGCACGTGAAGATTACACTGTGAAACAAATCGTTATCTAGTTAACTAGATCAATCTAACTGCGCAGATTAAACAGCTAACAGATACAGAAAAACACCGCTGTGCTCCGGAACAGGAAGTGAGAGCGAACCACCAGTAGAGGACAGCACAGACACACAGTCAGCACAGACACACAGTCAGCACAGACACACAGTCATACAGACACATAGTCACACAGTCAGCACAGACACAGACACACAGTCAGCACAGACACACAGTCACACAGACACACAGTCACACAGTCAGCACAGACACAGACACACAGACACACAGTCACACAGACACACAGACACAGACACACAGTCAGCACAGACACACAGGCACGCAGACACAGTCACACAGTCACAGAGTCAGCACAGACACAGACACACAGGCACGCAGACACAGTCACACAGACACACAGTCACACAGTCAGCATAGACACACAGTCACACAGACACACAGGCACACAGTCAGCACAGACACAGACACACAGTCACACAGTCAGCACAGACACACAGTCACACAGACACACAGTCACACAGTCAGCACAGACACAGACACACAGTCACACAGACACACAGACACAGACACACAGTCAGCACAGACACAGAGTCACACAGACACACAGTCAGCACAGTCAGCACAGACACACAGTCACACAGTCAGCACAGACACAGACACACAGTCACACAGACACATAGTCACACAGTCAGCACAGACACAGACACACAGTCAGCACAGACACACAGTCACACAGTCAGCACAGACACAGACACACAGTCAGCACAGACACACAGTCACACAGTCAGCACAGACACAGACACACAGACACACACTCACACAGTCAGCACAGACACACAGTCACACAGACACAGAGTCACACAGACACACAGTCACACAGTCAGCATAGACACACAGTCACACAGACACAGACACACAGGCACACAGTCAGCATAGACACACAGTCACACAGACACAGACACACAGTCACACAGACACACAGACACACAGTCAGCACAGACACAGACACACAGTCACACAGGCACGCAGACACAGTCACACAGACACACAGACACACAGTCACACAGTCAGCACAGACACAGACACACAGTCACACAGACACACAGACACACAGACACACAGTCACACAATCACACAGACACACAGACACACAGTCACACGATCACACAGTCACACAGTCAGCACAGACACAGACACACAGACACACAGTCACACAGACACACAGTCAGCACAGACACACAGACAGTCACACAGACACACAGACACACAGTCACACAGACACATAGTCACACAGTCAGCACAGACACAGACACACAGTCAGCACAGACACACAGTCACACAGACACACACTCACACAGTCAGCACAGACACACAGTCACACAGACACAGAGTCACACAGTCACACAGTCAGCATAGACACACAGTCACACAGACACAGACACACAGGCACACAGTCAGCATAGACACACAGTCACACAGACACAGACACACAGTCACACAGACACACAGTCAGCACAGACACGCAGACACAGTCACACAGACACACAGACACACAGTCACACAGTCAGCACAGACACAGACACACAGTCACACAGACACACACAGTCACGCAGACACACAGTCACACAGTCACACAGACACAGACACACAGGCACACAGTCAGCATAGACTCACAGTCACACAGTCACACAGACACAGACACACAGACACACAGTCACACAGTCACACAATCACACAGACACACAGTCACACAGACACACAGTCACACGATCACACAGTCACACAGTCAGCACAGACACAGACACACAGACACACAGTCACACAGAGACACAGTCACACAGACACACAGTCACACAGACACACAGTCAGCACAGACACACAGACACAGTCACACAGACACACAGACACACAGTCACACAGACACAGATACACAGACACACAGTCAGCACAGACACAGGCACACAGTCAGCATAGACACACAGACACAGAGACACACAGTCAGCACAGACACAGACACACAGGCAGACAATCAGCATAGACACACAGTCACACAGACACAGTCACACAGACCCACAGACACAGACACACAGTCACACAGACACACCGTCACACAGTCAGCATAGACACACAGACACACAGTCACACAATCACACAGACACACAGTCACACAGTCACACAGACACACAGTTACACAGACACACAGTCACACGATCACACAGACACACAGTCACACAGTAAGCACAGACACAGACACACAGTCACACAGAGACACAGTCACAGACACACAGACACAGTCACACAGACACACAGTCACACAGTCAGCATAGAACTAGACTATGAACTAGAACTAGAAGGAGAGAGCATATCTCACCCATATTGGCCTCTCTTCATTGGCTTCCTGTTAATTCTAGAATATAATTTAAAATTCTTCTTCTTACTTATAAGGTTTTGAATAATCAGGTCCCATCTTATCTTAGGGACCTCGTAGTACCATATCACCCCAATAGAGCGCTTCGCTCTCAGACTGCAGGCTTACTTGTAGTTCCTAGGGTTTGTAAGAGTAGAATGGGAGGCAGAGCCTTCAGCTTTCAGGCTCCTCTCCTGTGGAACCAGCTCCCAATTCAGATCAGGGAGACAGACACCCTCTCTACTTTTAAGATTAGGCTTAAAACTTTCCTTTTTGCTAAAGCTTATAGTTAGGGCTGGATCAGGTGACCCTGAACCATCCCTTAGTTATGCTGCTATAGACGTAGACTTCTGGGGGGTTCCCATGATGCACTGTTTCTTTCTCTTTTTGCTCTGTATGCACCACTCTGCATTTAATCATTAGTGATCGATCTCTGCTCCCCTCCACAGCATGTCTTTTTCTTGGTTCTCTCCCTCAGCCCCAACCAGTCCCAGCAGAAGACTGCCCCTCCCTGAGCCTGGTTCTGCTGGAGGTTTCTTCCTGTTAAAAGGGAGTTTTTCCTTCCCACTGTAGCCAAGTGCTTGCTCACAGGGGGTCGTTTTGACCGTTGGGGTTTTACATAATTGTTGTATGGCCTTGCCTTGCAATATAAGGCGCCTTGGGGCAACTGTTTGTTGTGATTTGGCGCTATATAAAAAAATTGATTGATTGATTGATTGATAGACACACAGTCACACAGACACAGACACACAGACACACGGTCAGCACAGACACAGACACACAGGCACACAGTCAGCATAGACACACAGTCACACAGACACACAGTTACACAGACACACAGACACACAGACACACAGACAACATAGACTCAGACACACAGTCAGCACAGACACACAGTCACACAGACACACAGACACACAGTCACCCAGACACACAGTTACACAGACACACAGACATCATAGACATAGACACACAGTCAGCATAGACACACAGTGACACAGACACACAGACACACAGTTACACACACACAGACAACATAGACACAGACACACAGCATAGACACACAGTCACACAGACACACAGACACACAGTTACACAGACACACAGCCAACATAGACACAGACACACAGTCACACAGACACACAGTCACCCAGACACACAGTCATACAGACACATAGTCACACAGTCAGCACAGACACACAGTCACACAGACACACAGTCACACAGTCAGCACAGACACAGACACACAGACACACAGTCACACAGACACACAGGCACGCAGACACAGTCACACAGACACACAGTCACAGAGTCAGCACAGACACAGACACACAGGCACGCAGACACAGTCACACAGACACACAGTCACACAGTCAGCATAGACACACAGTCACACAGACACACAGGCACACAGTCAGGACAGACACAGACACACAGTCACACAGTCAGCACAGACACACAGTCACACAGACACACAGTCACACAGTCACACAGACACACAGACATAGAGTCACACAGACACACAGTTACACAGTCAGCACAGACACAGACACACAGTCACACAGACACACAGTTACACAGTCACACAGACACACAGTCACACAGACACACAGACACACAGTCACACAGTCAGCACAGACACAGACACACAGTCACACAGACACACAGACACACAGACACAGACACACAGTCAGCACAGACACAGAGTCACACAGACACACAGTCAGCACAGTCAGCACAGACACACAGTCACACAGTCAGCACAGACACAGACACACAGTCAGCACAGACACACAGTCACACAGTCAGCACAGACACAGACACACAGACACACACTCACACAGTCAGCACAGACACACAGTCAGCATAGACACAGACAGCATAGACACACAGTCACACAGACACACAGTCAGCATGGACACACAGACACAGACACACAGTCAGCACAGACACACAGTTACACAGACACACAGACAACATAGACACAGACACACAGTCAGCATAGGCACACAGTCACACAGACACACAGACACACAGACAACATAGACACAGACACACAGTCAGCATAGACACACAGTCACACAGACACACAGACACACAGTTACACAGACACACAGACAACATAGACACAGAAACACAGTCAGCATAGACACACAGTCACACAGACACACAGACACAAAGTCACACAGACAACATAGACACAGACACACAGTCACACAAACACACAGTCACACAGGCACACAGTCAGCATAGACACACACTCATACAGACACACAGTCAACACAGACACACAATCACACAGACACACAGTTACACAGACAAACAGACAGCATAGACACACAGTCACACAGTCAGCACAGACACACAGTCACACAGACACACAGTCAGCATAGACACAGACAGCATAGACACAGACACACAGTCACACAGTCACACAGACACACAGTCAGCATAGACACACAGACACACAGACACACAGTCACACAGACACACAGTCAGCATAGACACAGACAGCATAGACACAGACACACAGTCAGCACAGACACACAGTCACACAGACACACAGTAAGCATAGACACACAGTCACACAGTCAGCATAGACACACAGTCACACAGTCAGCACAGACACACAGTCTCACAGACACACAGTCAGCATAGACACAGACAGCATCGACACAGACACACAGTCACACAGACACACAGTCAGCATAGAAACAGACAGCATAGCCACAGACACACAGACACCCAGTCACACACTCAGCACAGACACACAGTCACACAGGCACTCAGACAGCATAGACACACAGTCACACAGTCAGCACAGAAATAGACAGCATAGACACAGACACACAGTCACACAGACACACAGTCAGACAGACACACAGACAGCATAGACACAGACACACAGTCACACAGACACTCAGACAGCATAGACACACAGTCACACAGTCAGCACAGACACACAGTCACACAGACACACAGTCACACAGTCACAAGGCACACAGACACACAGTTACACAGACACAGTCACACAGGCACACAGTCAGCATAGACACACAGTCACACAGACACAGACACACAGTCAGCACAGACACACAGTCACACAGACACACAGACACACAGTCAGCATAGACACACAGTCAGCACAGACACAGACACACAGTCACACAGACACACAGTTACACAGACACACGATTACACAGACACACAGACAACATAGACACAGACACACAGTCACACAGACACAGACACACATACACACGGTCAGCACAGACACAGACACACAGGCAAACAGTCAGCATAGACACACAGTCACACAGACACACAGTCACAGAGGCACAGTCAGCATAGACACACAGTCACACAGACATACAGACACAGTCACACAGACACACAGTCACACAGACACACAGTCACACAGTCAGCATAGACACACAGTCACACAGACACAGACACACAGACACACAGTCAGCACAGACACAGACACACAGTCAGCATAGACACACAGACACAGACACACCGTCAGCATGGACACACAGTCACACAGACACACAGACACAGACACACAGACACACAGTCAGCTCAGACACAGGCACACAGTCACACAGACACACAGTCACACAGGCACACAGTCAGCATAGACACACAGTTAGCATAGACACAGAGTTACACAGACACACAGACACACAGTCAGCATAGACACACAGTTACACAGACACACAGACACACAGTCAGCACAGACACAGACACACAGTCACACAGACACACCGTTACACAGACACAGTTACACAGACACACAGTCAGCACAGACACACAGTCACACACACACACACACACACACACACACACACACACACACACACACACACACACACACACACACACACACACACACACACACAGTTACACAGACACACAGACAACATAGATAGACACACAGTCATGATAGACACACTGTCACACAGACACACAGACACACAGTTACACAGACACACAGACAACATAGACACAGACACACAGTCAGCACAGACACACAGTCAGACAGACACACAGAAACACAGTCACCCAGACACACAGTTACACAGACACACAGACAACACAGACACAGACACACAGTCAGCATAGACACACAGTCACACAGACACACAGACAACATAGACACAGACACACAGTCACACAAACACACAGTCACACAGTCACAGAGGCACACAGTCAGCATAGACACACACTCACACAGACACACAGTCAACACAAACAGTCACACAGTTACACAGACACACCGTCACACAGACACACAGTCAGCATAGACACAGACAGCATAGACACACAGTCACACAGTCAGCACAGACACACAGTCACACAGACACACAGTCAGCATAGACACAGACAGCATAGACACAGACACACAGTCACACAGACACACAGTCACACAGTCAGCACAGACACACAGACACACAGACACACAGTCACACAGACACACAGTCAGCATAGACACAGACAGCATAGACACACAGTCACACAGACACACAGTCAGCATGGACACACAGTCACACAGACACAGACACACAGTCAGCACAGACACACAGTCACACAGACACACAGACACAGACACACAGTCAGCACAGACACAGACACACAGTCACACAGACACACAGTTACACAGACACACAGTTACACAGACACACAGTTACACAGACACACAGACAACATAGACACAGACACACAGTCACACAGACACAGACACACAGACACACGGTCAGCACAGACACAGACACACAGGCACACAGTCACACAGACAACATAGACACAGACACACAGTCACACAGACACAGACACACAGACACACAGTCAGCACAGACACACAGTCACACAGACACACAGACACAGACACACAGTCAGCACAGACACAGACACACAGTCACACAGACACACAGTTACACAGACACACAGTCACACAGACACACAGTTACACAGACACACAGTTACACAGACACACAGACAACATAGACACAGACACACAGTCACACAGACACAGACACACAGACACACGGTCAGCACAGACACAGACACACAGGCACACAGTCAGCATAGACACACAGTCAGCACAGACACACAGTCACACAGACACACAGACACAGACACACAGTCAGCACAGACACAGACACACAGTCACACAGACACACAGTTACACAGACACACAGTTACACAGACACACAGACAACATAGACACAGACACACAGTCACACAGACACAGACACACAGACACACGGTCAGCACAGACACAGACACACAGGCACACAGTCAGCATAGACACACAGTCACACAGACACAGTCACACAGACACAGACACACAGTCACACAGTCAGCATAGACACACAGTCACACAGACACAGACCCACAGTCAGCACAGACACACAGACACAGACACACAGTCAGCATGGACACACAGTCACACAGACACACAGACACAGACACACAGACACACAGTCTGCTCAGACACAGACACACAGTCACACAGACACACAGTTAGCATAGACACAGAGTTACACAGACACACAGACACACAGTCAACATAGACACACAGTTACACAGACACACAGACACACAGTCAGCACAGACACACAGTCACACAGACACACAGTTACACAGACACACAGACACACAGTCAGCACAGACACACAGTCACACAGACACACAGTTACACAGACACACAGACAGCACAGACACACAGTCACACAGACACACAGACAACATAGACACAGACACACAGTCAGCACAGACACACAGTCAGACAGACACACAGACACACAGTCACCCAGACACACAGTTACACAGACACACAGTTACACAGACACACAGACAACATAGACACAGACACACAGTCAGCATAGACACACAGTCACACAGACACACAGACAACATAGACACAGACACACAGTCAGCATAGACACACAGACACAAAGTCACACAGACAACATAGACACAGACACACAGTCACACAAACACACAGTCACACAGTCACACAGGCACACAGTCAGCATAGACACACACTCACACAGACACACAGTCAACACAGACACACAGTCACACAGTTACACAGACACACAGTCACACAGACACACAGTCAGCATAGACACAGACAGCATAGACACAGACACACAGACACACAGCCACACAGTCAGCACAGACACACAGTCACACAGACACACAGTCAGCATAGACACAGACAGCATAGACACAGACACACAGACACACAGTCACACAGTCAGCACAGACACACAGTCACACAGACACACAGTCAGCATAGACACAGACACCATAGACACAGACACACAGTCACACAGACACACAGTCAGCATAGACACAGACAGCATAGACACACAGTCACACAGACACACAGTCAGCATAGACACACAGTCACACAGACACAGACACACAGTCAGCACAGACACACAGTCACACAGACACACAGTTACACAGACACACAGTTACACAGACACACAGACAACACAGACACACAGACAGCATAGACACACAGTTACACAGTCAGCACAGACACACAGTCAGACAGACACACAGACAGCAAAGACACAGACACACAGTCACACAGACACTCAGACAGCATAGACACACAGTCACACAGTCAGCACAGACACACAGTCACACAGTCACACAGACACACAGGCACACAGACACACAGTTACACAGACACAGTCACACAGGCACACAGTCAGCATAGACACACAGTCACACAGACACAGACACACAGTCAGCACAGACACACAGACACACAGTCAGCACAGACACAGACACACAGTCACACAGACACACAGTTACACAGACACACAGTTACACAGACACACATACAACATAGACACAGACACACAGTCACACAGACACAGACACACATACACACGGTCAGCACAGACACAGACACACAGGCACACAGTCAGCATAGACACACAGTCACACAGACACACAGTCACAGAGGCACACAGTCAGCATAGACACACAGTCACACAGACATACAGACACAGTCACACAGACACACAGACACAGACACACAGTCACACAGACACACAGTCACACAGTCAGCATAGACACACAGTCACACAGACACAGACACAGACACACAGTCAGCACAGACACAGACACACAGTCAGCATAGACACACAGTCACACAGACACAGACACACAGATACACAGTCAGTTCAGACACAGACACACAGTCACACAGAAACACAGTCACACAGGCACACAGTCACACAGACACACAGTCACACAGACACACAGTCACACAGTCAGCATAGACACACAGTCACACAGACACAGACACAGACACACAGTCAGCACAGACACAGACACACAGTCAGCATAGACACACAGTCACACAGACACAGACACACAGATACACAGTCAGTTCAGACACAGACACACAGTCACACAGACACACAGTCACACAGAAACACAGTCAGCATAGACACACAGTCACACAGACACACCGTCACACAGACACACAGTTAGCATAGACACAGAGTTACACAGACACACGGACACACAGTCAGCACAGACACAGACACACAGTCACACAGACACACCGTTACACAGACACAGTTACACAGACACACAGTCAGCACAGACACACAGTCACACACACACACAGTTACACAGAGACACAGTCAGCACAGATACACAGTCACACACACACACAGTTACACAGACACACAGACAACATAGATAGACACACAGTCATGATAGACACACCGTCACACAGACACACAGTTACACAGACACACAGACAACATAGACACAGACACACAGTCAGCACAGACACACAGTCAGACAGACACACAGACACACAGTCACCCAGACACACAGTTACACAGACACACAGACAACACAGACACAAAGTCAGCATAGACACACAGTCACACAGACACACAGACAACATAGACACAGACACACAGTCAGCATAGACACACAGACACACAGACACAAAGTCACACAGACAACATAGACACAGACACACAGTCACACAAACACACAGTCACACAGGCACACAGTCAGCATAGACACACACTCACACAGACACACAGTCAACACAGACACAGTCACACAGTTACACAGACACACCGTCACACAGACACACAGTCAGCATAGACACAGACAGCATAGACACACAGTCACACAGTCAGCACAGACACACAGTCACACAGACACACAGTTACACAGACACACAGTCACTCACACACACAGTTACACAGACACACAGACAACATAGATAGACACACAGTCATGATAGACACACCGTTACACAGACACAGTTACACAGACACACAGTCAGCACAGACACACAGTCACACACACACACAGTTACACAGACACACAGACAACATAGATAGACACACAGTCATGATAGACACACCGTCACACAGACACACAGACACACAGTTACACAGACACACAGACAACATAGACACAGACACACAGTCAGACAGACACACAGTCACCCAGACACACAGTTACACAGACACACAGACAACACAGACACACAGTCAGCATAGACACACAGACACACAGACACACAGACACAAAGTCACACAGACAACATAGACACAGACACACAGTCACACAAACACACAGTCACACAGTCACACAGTCAGCATAGACACACACTCACACAGACACACAGTCAACACAGACACACAGTCACACAGTTACACAGACACACCGTCACACAGACACACAGTCAGCATAGACACAGACAGCATAGACACAGACACACAGTCAGCACAGACACACAGTCACACAGACACACAGTCAGCATAGACACAGACAGCATAGACACAGACACACAGTCACACAGACACACAGTCACACAGTCAGCACAGACACACAGACACACAGTCACACAGACACACAGTCAGCATAGACACAGACAGCATAGACACACAGTCACACAGTCAGCACAGACACACAGTCACACAGACACACAGTCAGCATAGACACAGACAGCATAGACACAGACACACAGTCACACAGACACACAGTCAGCATAGACACAGACAGCATAGACACAGACACACAGTCACACAGACACACAGTCAGCATAGACACAGACAGCATAGACACACAGTCACACAGACACACAGTCAGCATGGACACACAGACACAGACACACAGTCAGCACAGACACACAGTCACACAGACACACAGACACAGACACACAGTCAGCACAGACACAGACACACAGTCACACAGACACACAGTTACACAGACACACAGTTACACAGACATACAGACAACATAGACACAGACAGACAGTCACACAGACACAGACACACAGACACACGGTCAGCACAGACACAGACACACAGGCACACAGTCAGCATAGACCCACAGTCACACAGACACAGATACACAGTCACACAGACACACAGACACAGACACACAGTCAGCACAGACACACAGACACAGACACTGGTGAACCTTTTTGGCTCACACAAACAAATTTGTGTACAGTGGGGTAAAAAAGTATTTAGTCAGTCCCTGATTGTGCAAATTCTCCTACTTAGAAAGATGAGAGGTCTGTAATTTTCATCATACGTACACTTCAACTATGAGAGACAAAATGAGAAAAGATAATCCAGGAAATCACATTGTAGGATTTTTAAAGAATTTATTTGTATATTATGGTGGAAAATAAGTATTTGTTCACCCACAAACAAGCAAGATTTCTGGCTCTCACTGACCTGTAACAATTTCTTTAAGAAGCTCTTCTGTCCTCCACCTGTTACCTGTATTAATGGCTCCTGTTTGAACTTGTTATCTGTATAAAAGACACATGTCCACAGCCTCAAACAGTCAGACTCCAAACTCAACCATCACCAAGACCAAAGAGCTGTCGAAGGACACCAGGAAGAAAATTGTAGATGTGCACCAGGCTGGGAAGAGTGAATCTACAATAATCAAGCAAGTTGATGTGAATAAATCAACTGTGGGAGCAATTGTAAGAAAATGGAAGACATACAAGACCATTGATAATCTCCCTCAGTCTGGGGCTCCATGCAAGATCTCATCCTGTGGGGTCAAAATGATCATGAGAACGGTGAACAAAAATCCCAGAACTACACGGAGGGACCTGATGAATGACCTGCAGAGAGCTGGGACCAAAGTAACAAAGGCTACACACGACGCAGAGAGGGACTCAAATCCTGCAGTGCCAGGCGTGTCCCCCTGCTTAAGACAGTACGTGTCCAGGCCTGTCTGAAGTTTGCCAGAGAGCATATGGATGATCCAGAAGAGGACTGGGAGAATATCATGTGGTCAGATGAAACCAAAATAGAACGTTTTGGTAAAACTCAACTCGTCATGTTTGGAGGAAGAAGAATGCTGAGTTGCATCCCAAGAACACCATATCTACTGTGAAGCATGGGGGTGGAAACATCATGCTTTGGGGCTGTTTTTCTGCAAAGGGGACAGGACGACTGATCCGTGTTAAGGGAAGTGTGACGGCCCCGCCGTCTTGTAGTGGGGCGGGCCCATAATCAGGGGCACCTGGGCCCGGTGTCCCTGTCTCTTATTTAATTGGGCCCAACTAATTCATTTTGTTCTCTCTCTCTCTCTCTCTCTCTCTCTCTCTCTCTCTCTCTCTCTCTCTCTCTCTCTCTCTCTCTCTCTCTGTGTCTAGGATGTCTCGCTGCGCCGAGTGGTAACAGAGCGCCTTTCTGCACAGCTGCACATTTTTTACACCTTTTAACTTATTGGCTTGAACTATTGTAAATAAATACGTATATTTTTCTAATCCTCTTGTTCGTGTCTCCTCCTTGTAATGTCCTCTGAGCCACGGGCACGTGACCAGAGTGGGGGCTCGTCCTTTAAATTTAATTTTTGTAGTCAGCGCGTTTAGTTTTGGTAAATTTATTTGGTTAAAGTTTGTTTTTAGGCCTGTTTTTTGTGTTGGGGCCTTGCCGCGAATCCGGTGCGTACCTGCTGATTGTGCGTTCATTTGTTTGTTTGTGGAGACATGCGAGAGGTTTGAAGTTAAATTGTGTGTTTTTTGATCCGAGGTGAAGGTAAGTGCTGTCTCGTGCTGCATGGTGTTTTGGAGTCCTTCATTAGGCTTTAGTAGCTTTTCTCATAAGGAGATTTGCCTGCTTTTATTTTGTGTGGGCAGCAGTGAACGTAGCTACAAGCTTCGGCTTTGGAGCGCGTCCGTGGTGTTCTGGTGGTTGTCAGCTTGCTGGTCGCTGCTCAGACCCATCGGGTTTTAGCGCATAAATACCCACCATATGAGACCGCAAGAAGACTAGGTTAAGCAGGTAGATTTGGGGTTAAGTAGTTCAGGGCGGGGGACTCTGAGGGACGCGCTGGCCCTCAGCCTCGGTTATGTGAGATTGGCAGTTTGCATTCAGTTCGGTTCACATTACTTTTTTTTTGTAACCATGGTTTCTGTTTCGCATTTTTTTTCTCAACTCCTTCTGAAAGTTTTTTTGAAAATTGTCAAAAGAAACATTTATTGCAGATAGCTAAACACTATGGCATTACAGTGGGAAATAATATACGTAAAGATGATGTTAGAGATATAATCACTGCTGCGCTTTTTAATAAAGGTGTCCTGAGAGGGGGAGAGCAACAGTCGGGTTTATATGTCAATTTTGAACCCGAGTTGTCTGTTTCGTTTGATGGACTGAGTTTTGAGCAGCGTAAGGAATTAATGTTGCTGCAAATTGAACAAGAGAAAAGCAGAAAAGATGCTGAACTTCAATTGGAACAAATGACACTGAGAACTGAAGCTGAAAAAGAGGTTCAATTGGAACGTGTCAGACAAGAGACTGAAAAAATGAGATTGGAATTGGAACACTATAAATTGAATTTGATTCATGATGGTAAGGTTATAAGCGAGGTCAGCAGGCTCCTGCCCAGGAGGAGGTGGATGTGAAGTGGCCTGATGACTCTGTGTTGTGTGGTCGTCTTAAGAACTCTGAGACCTTGAGTAAGTTGCACTTGCTGTTCAGTCACTTGTATCCGGAGCAACATGCTGAACTGACAGTGATCGACTCCTATCCAGAGCTGTTCAGAGATACACCTTCATGAACACATCTGATAGAGCATGACATAGATGTTGGTGAGAGCATTCCAATCAAACAGCAGTTCTATAGGTGTGCTCCTCAGAAACGTAAGGTAATGGAAGCTGAGGTCCAGTATATGCTGGACAACGGCATAGCTGTCCCCTCATCCTCCAGTTGGGCCTCTCCGAGCCTGCTGGTAGATAAGTCAGACAAATCGTCACGTTTTTGTACGGACTATCGAAAAGTAAATAAAGTGACAAAACCAGATTCGTATCCGTTACCACGAATGGAAGATTGCATTGACCAAATTGGTTCTGCTAAATTTGTGAGCAAATTTGATTTACTAAAGGGATATTGGCAGGTTGGGTTGTCTGCCCGTGCAAGAGATTTCTGCTTTCGTTACTCCATTTGGTTTATTTGAATACACTGTGATGAGTTTTGGCCTGAGAAATGCACCAATAACGTTTCAAAGGTTAGTGAACATGGTAACATCTGGTCTGGAAGGTTGTGCGGTCTATCTTGACGACGTAGTAGTGTTTAGTGACACTTGGAATGACCATGTCCAGCGTATCCGTGCCTTATTTGATCGCCTTTCCTCTGCGCGCCTGACAGTCAATCTGGCAAAGTGTGACTTCGCTCATGCAACTGTTATTTATTTGGGGCGTGTAGTGGGGCAGGGGGGAGTGCGGCCAGTTGATGCAAAGGTACAAGCAATTTTGGATTATCCGCCTCCGACTACTAAGGAGTTGATGTGTTTCTTATGGTTGGTTGGCTATTATAGAAGTTTTTGTCCAAATTTTTCAACAGTTGTTGCTCCGCTTACAAATTTGTTGAAAAGTACTGTTGGTTTTCAGTGGTCTACCGTTTATCAGACCACTTTAAAGAATGTCAAGTTGCTGTTATGTGTTGAGCCAGTCCTTGTTGCTCCCATAATGGATCGGCCATTCAAAATTCATGTAGATGCTAGTCAAGTTGGAGCTGGTGCTGTTTTGCTCCAAGAGCACGATGGAGTTGACAAACAAGTCTGTTACTTTTCTAAAGTTTAATTCGTATCAATTAAATTATTCAACAATTCAGAAGGAAACTCTTGCACTTATCTTGGCTCTTCAACATTTTGAGATTTATGTGACTTGCGGTGATGGTCCTTTGATCATTTATACAGACCATAATCCACTCACGTTCTTAAGCACTCTGAAAAGTCCAAATCAACGTCTAATTCGATGGGCGTTGTTTCCACAGGCGTTCAGTTTAGACATTCATCATATTAAAGGTTCTGATAACTTGTTGGCTGATGCTTTGTCATGTGCGCCAGTTTAAAAAAGGAAAAAGCAAAGTTGCCTTAACTTTTGTGCCTGTCTCTCTTCTGCCTCTCCCCAGTTTCAGGCGTCGGAACTCTGGAGGTGCAGCAGAGGACATGTGTGCTAAGCTTGTGACTTTACCAATTGGTGTCATCTTTAGCCTTGTATAGCTAAGTCTAATTTTATTCCTTGTAAATGATAGAATTTCTCTTGTTTGATAATGGAAAATAGAAGAAAAAACTCAGTCCTATCATATTTTAAAGTAGTTTGTAAAGAAAAAAAGTATAGCTGAATATAGGTAAGCTGTAAATAATATGGTAATTTTGGTGCAACAAAAAAATATAATCATGTAGTACTACTAAAACAAAAAGAAAAATAAACTGTGCTGTTTTGCAATTGGTTTGGAAAGTCCTTAGGTGGACTTCCCTTTTGAAGGGGGAGGGTGTGACGGCCCCGCCGTCTTGTAGCGGGGCGGGCCCATAATCAGGGGCACCTGGGCCCGGTGTCCCTGTCTCTTATTTGAGTGGGCCCAACTAATTCATTTTGTTCTCTCCCTCTCTCTCTCTAGGACGTCTCGCTGCGCTGACTGGTAACAGAGCGCCTTTTTGCACAGCTGCACATTTTTTGCACCTTTTAACTTATTGGGTTGAACTATTGTAAATAAATACTTATATTTTTCTAATCCTCTCATTTGTCTCCTCCTTGTCACTTTCCTCTGAGCCACGGGCACGTGACAGAAGAATGAACGGGGCCATGTATCATGGATACATGGCCAAAACCTCCTTCCGAGAGAGCATTGAAGATGCAACATGGCTGGGTCTTCCAGCATGACAATGATCCCAAACACACACCGCTTGGGCAACGAAGGAGTGGCTCTGTAAAAACATTTCAAGGTCCTGGAGTGGCCAAGCCAGTCTCCAGACCTCAACCCCACAGAAAATTTGTTGAGGGAGTTGAAAGTCCATGTTGCCCAGCAACAGCCCCAAAACATCACTGCTCTACAGGAGATCTGCATGGAGGAATGGACCAAAATACCAGCTACAGTGTGTGCAAACCTGGTGAAGACTTACAGGAAACGTTTGACCTCTGTCATTGCCAACAAAGATTATGTTACAAAGTATTGAGTTGAAATTTTGTTATTGACCAAATACTTATTTTCCACCATGATTTACAAATAAATTCTTTAAAAATCCTACAGTGTGATTTCCTGGATTTTTTTTTCTCATTTTGTCTCTCATAGCTGAAGTGTACCTATTATGAAAATTACAGACCTCTCATCTTTCTAAGTAGGAGAACTTACACAATCAGGGACTAACTAAATACTTTTTGGCCCCACTGTAAGTTCCCCCAAAATTCTTCGGGTTTACTAAATGTCTGAGTGAAAAGTTTGACTGGGGCCATGATGGACCTCAGTTCTGGAAATGGAAGCAACTGATCTACAAACTTATTCCACGCTATATGTACCTTCGAAATCACCTGCTCGTAATGCCCATCACACATGCGATGATGAGGTTCTTCCCTGAAATTATCCCAAGAATGTCCAGCAGGTAGCAGACAGGTTTATGTGAACGAATGGTGTATTGCATCAATGTTAACAGTTTATTCTGATTATATGGAACAGTGCCCTCTGGTGGACACCAGGACCCTGTAATTAGCAGCAAGGCTTGACTTCATAGACCTGTGTTTCTTCTATGTTGTGGTCACTGTGCATGTTAAAAGATGCTGACATGGCCCAAAACAGGAGATTCCCCGGTCCTCACTCGGACACACAAGAAGTTCAAAATCTAGAGCTGAAAATTGAATAGGTTTTACGGAATGATTGAAGGAAAATCTGTAGACGCAGTGAGTCAGATAATCCTGTTTGCTCTGCTGATCACAGAAGAAAAGAGCTTTTAACTGTGACACCACTCATTGTTTTTGAGTTATGGCATTAACAAACTGGATTCATTCACTCACTATATTTTACAGGATCATACGTAGACTTTATCCAAAGCCTAGGAAAAAAAAAAACCTCAAGAAAGGAAATGACACATAACTGAACCAGAAGGTTAGTATCCTGCCTTGTCCAGTCCCACAGATCTGACCAGGGTAATACCGGTCAGCTGTGTGCTCTGTGTGGACCTGGAAACAGGTCCTGATGTTGTGGGAAGATGCCGGAGACTCAGACTGCTCGGTCTGCAGATGTACCTGGTTTTGAACCTTGACCACAGATTTGTTTCTGCTTCGCTAAAGATTCAACTGAACTCCTGCAGACGACAATTAATGCAACAGAAAGACGATGCCAGCCGAAATTCATTTTGGATTTTGTTTTCATGTAAATCACTCAGTTTGGAATTCTTAATTCCCAAAAAACTTCAATCAGTTCCCACTGCTTCTATATCCCCTGACATAGAGGCAGTGATCGACTCCAGGCCCAGCGTAACGAGACCGGACTCAGACCTAAACCTGGACCCGGCCTGTCAGGTTTTTCTGGCCTGCAGGATGGTTCTCAGACTGAATGTAAAAGTCAAAGTACTCACCAGTTATCAGACCAGACATGAGTGATGTCATCTCTGCAGGGCGCCACAGCGATGTGTCTTCCACCCAAACGTCTCCTCACTTATACCCCGGCTTTAGATCAAGGCTGTTGGAGGTGCATCCTCATCACCTTCAGTCCACCCTGACCCTGAGGGCACGACCTGTGACTCCTAAAGGAATCTATAACAAACAGACTCAGTCAACCTGCTGGAAGCTGTTTGCTGTTTGTTTATCAGAGACAAACAAGATCACAGACGACAAGAAGAGACAAAAGGTTATAAGGGGTCCCAGGCAGACTGGGCATATATGAGTGTTCATCCATTCATTTTCTAAACCAGTAAAGGTCATGAGGGGAGCCGGAGGACATCCCAGCAGTCACTGGTTCACCCTGGACAGGACGCCAGTCGATCACACAGACAGACAAACACGTTCACACCTACGGTCAGTTTAGAGTCTCAGATTCATCAAACCTGCATGTCTTTGTAAGTGGGAGGAGCCACAGGGTGTCCACCCGAACACGGACCGAACATGTAAACTCCACACAGAAAGAACCAGGTGGAAAGACAACCTGGGACCGTCTTGCTGTGAGGCAACAGTGCTAACCACTAAGCCACTGTACTGTCAGAATGGATCCGTGCTCTCAGATTCTGACCATGTGCCTCTTGTAGCAGTAACCCAGAAAGGTTTTTTCCAGTCATCCTGTGTTCTTTTGGTTATCCTGTGTCCATTGCACCCTCAGATTCTTGTTTTTCACTGACATGAGGTGACACCTCCAGTGGATTTCAGCAGTTTCGAGGTTCCACATGTTGTGTGTTCGGAGATGGTCTTCAGCAAACATTGGTTGTATTGAGTGTTTCTGTGTAGGCTCTCAGTTGTCCAGGCGGTTTCCATAGTAGAGAAGCTTGAATCTTCGACTGGACTGGGTTGCTTGACGTGAGGACGTTTCGCTTCAAATCACAGAAGCTTCCTCAGCTAAAATTCTTGCTCTGGTAGTCTGACTTCTGTCTTGACTCTTGTAGAGAAGAGGGAAGGACTAAAGAACAACAACTTGTACGGAAAGCCCTCACAGTATGTGGGTACCCACGATGGTCCCTGGACAAAGTGCAGAAGTCCCAGAAAACAAAGAGACCAGATAGACAGGAGACGGAGACAAGAAGAAGAGGAGTGTCTCTCCCTTATTTAGCAGGAGTAGGGGAAAAACTACAGAGGATCTTCAGACAGCACAAAATCCCAGTTTACTTTAAACCGGTTAACACCTTGAGACAGAAATTAGTTCACCCTAAGGTGAACTAATCCCTAAGGACAGGATCCCTAGTTACAAACAGAGCAATGTAGTGTATTATATCAGATGTCATGAAAACTGTAATGAACACTACATAGGTGAGACTAAGCAACCTTTAAACAAGAGGCTATACCAGCACCGCAGAGAGGTCACCAGTGGACCTCAGTCTGCAGTTCATCTCAACCTGAAAGACACTAACCACACATTTGAGGACAAGGAAGTTAAAATCTTAGCCAGAGAGAAGAAATGGTTTGAGAGAGGTGTCAAGGAAGCATTCTTTGTAAAACAGTTGAAACCCAGCCTTAACCGGGGGGCGGGTCTCAGACACGCTTTGTCCCTGTTTACAATGTGGTACTCAGGTCAAAGCAGTTTCAGTCTTTTGTTCATGGTAATGAGTCATTCACGTCATCACGAGAGTTGTCAAGGGAGCCATCAGGGGAGGCTTCCATCCCATCATTAGGAGAGTGCTAACCCAGGCACTATAGGTGCTAATTAGAGCTATTGTTTAGTCACTAGCCTATAGCAGTCGGCCTCTCGGTAGGAGGGGTCTGGTTAGGTTAAAAACTCCAGCTTTTGTTGGCTTCTGGTTTATTCTTCTCTACAAGAGTCAAGACAGAAGTCAGACTACCAGAGCAAGAATTTTAGCTAAGGAAGCTTCTGTGATTTGAAGCGAAACGTCCTCACATCAAGCAACCCAGTCCAGTTGAAGATTCAAGCTTCTCTACTTGTATTGAGTGGTTATTTGACTTCCTGGTGCCTCTCTTTCAGCTGGAATCAATCTGGCTGTTCTTCTCTGACATCAACAAACCATTCTGCCACTTACTGGATGTTTTCACCTTCTTCAGATCCTTCCATGGTCCAATGGAGTGAAGAAGTGTGCTGGTACACTGGGATATTGTTGGGTAAAGATGATGAAAAGGAGAGGCGTAGAATATATTTGAAGGCAGAAAGAGAGGAGGAACACTCTCAGGGTGGAAGTGAGAGTCGGGACTTTGAATGTTGGCAGTCTGACTGGTAAAGGAAGAGAACTGACTGATATGGAGAGGAGAAAGGTGGACATATTATGTGTGCAACAGACCAAGTGGAAGGGAAGATTTCTGGAATGAGTTAGATGAGGTAGTGGAGAGTCAACCCAAGCATGAAAGAGTGGTGATAGGAGTGGACTTCAATTGGCATGTTGACGAAGGGAACAGAGGTGATGAAAAAGTAATGGGTAGATATGGTATCAAGGACTGGAATGTGGAAGGGCAGATGATAGTTGATTTTGCAAAAAGGATGGAAATGTCTGTGGTGAATACCTACTTTAAGAAAAGGGAGGAGCACAGGGCAACATATAAGAGTGGAGGAAGGTGCACACAGGTGGACTACATTCTGTGTAGGAGATGCTGCTGAAAGAAAGTGGAGACTGTAAGGTGGTGAACTACACAGGAGGACCTGGTCAATGACCTGAAGAGAGCTGGGACCACAGTCACAAAGATTACATTAGTAACACGTGATGCTATCATGGTTTAAAATCCTGCAGGGCAGCAAGGTCCTCCTGCTCAAGCCAGCACATGTCCAGGCCCGTTTGAAGTTCACCAGTGACCATCTGGATGATCCAGAGGAGGCATGGGAGAAGGTCATGTGGTCAGATGAGACCAGAATAGAGCTTTCTGGAACCAACTCCACTTACCATGTTTAGAGGATGAGAACAACCCCAAGAAAACCATCCCAACCGTGAAGCATGGGGGTGGAAACATCATACTCTGGGGGTGCTCTTCTGCAAAGGGGACAGGACAACTGCACCGTATTGAAGGGAGGATGGATGGGGTCATGTATTGTGAGATTTTGGCAAACAACCTCCTTCCCTCAGTAAGAGCATTGAAGATGGGTCCTGGCTGGGTCTTCCAGCATGACAATGACCCCAAACATACAGCCAGGGCAACTAAGGAGGGGCTCCTTAAGAAGCATTTCAAGGTCCTGGAGTGGCCTGGCCAGTCTCCAGACCTGAACTCAATAGAAAATCTTTGGAGGGAGCTGAAACTCCAAACCTGAAAGATCTAGAGAAGATCTGTATGGAGGAGTGGACCAGAATCCCTGCTGCAGTGTGTGAAAACCTGATGAAAAACTACAGGAAACGTTTCACCTCTGTAATTGCAAACAAATGCTACTGTACCAAATATTAACATAGATTTTTACAGGTGTTCAAATACTTATTTGCAGCAGTAACATACAAATAAATTATTAAAAAATCATACATTGTGATTTCCAGAGTTTTTTTTAGATTATGTCTCTCACAGTGGACATGAACTTAAGATGAAAATTTCAGACCCCAGTGGGAGAACTTGCAAAATCGCAGGGTGTTCAACCTCATATATATATATATATATATATATATATATATATATATATATATATATATATATTAGCTTCTTTAAAGCCTGGGTGGAGCTGGGGGGAGAGAATTCAATAATCTCTCAGCCTGGTGATGAAGCTCTTTGTGAGTCTGGTGGTGCGGGACCGGAGGCTCCTGTACCTCTTCCCGGAGGGCAGAGTGCTAAACAGGTTGTGTGCAGGATGACTTGCATCGCCCACAATTGTGGTTGCTTTGCGGGTGAGTGGTGTATATGTCTTGCAGAGAGGGGAGTGAGACACCAATGATCCTTCCAGCTGCATTCACTATGCGCTGCAGGGCATTTCTGTTGTAGTCAAATCAAATCAAATCAATTTTATTTATATAGCGCCAAATCTCAACAAACAGTTGCCCCAAGGTGCTTTATATTGTAAGGCAAAAGCCATACAATAATTACATAAAAACCCCAACGGTCAAAACGACCCCCTGTGAGCAAGCACTTGGCGACAGTGGGAAGGAAAAACTCCCTTTTAACAGGAAGAAACCTCCAGCAGAACCAGGCTCAGGGAGGGGCAGTCTTCTGCTGGGACTGGTTGGGGCTGAGGGGAGAGAACCAGGAAAAAGACATGCTGTGGAGGGGAGCAGAGATCAATCACTAATGATTAAATGCAGAGTGGTGCATACAGAGCAAAAAGAGAAAGAAACACTCAGTGCATCATGGGAACCTCCCAGCAGTCTAAGTCTATAGCAGCATAACTAAGGGATGGTTCAGGGTCACCTGATCCAGCCCTAACTATAAGCTTTAGCAAAAAGGAAAGTTTTAAGCCTAATCTTAAAAGTAGAGAGGGTGTCTGTCTCCCTGATCTGAATTGGGAGCTGGTTCCACAGGAGAGGAGCCTGAAAGCTGAAGGCTCTGCCTCCCATTCTACTCTTACAAACCCTAGGAACTACAAGTAAGCCTGCAGTCTGAGAGCGAAGCGCTCTATTGGGGTGATATGGTACTATGAGGTCCCTAAGATAAGATGGGACCTGATTATTCAAAACCTTATAAGTAAGAAGAAGAATTTTAAATTTTATTCTAGAATTAATAGGAAGCCAATGAAGAGAGGCCAATATGGGTGAGATATGCTCTCTCCTTCTAGTCCCTGTCAGTACTCTAGCTGCAGCATTTTGAATTAACTGAAGGCTTTTTAGGGACCTTTTAGGACAACCTGATAATAATGAATTACAATAGTCCAGCCTAGAGGAAATAAATGCATGAATTAGTTTTTCAGCTTCACTCTGAGACAATAATGCCATGGTGGTAATGCCATCCAGAGTAAGGATCTGGTTAGACACCATGTTTCTAAGATTTGTGGGGCCAAGTACAATAACGTCAGTTTTATCTGAATGTAAAAGCAGGAAATTAGAGGTCATCCATGTCTTTATGTCTGTAAGACAATCCTGCAGTTTAGCTAATTGGTGTGTGTCCTCTGGCTTCATGGATAGATAAAGCTGGGTATCATCTGCGTAACAATGAAAATTTAAGCAATGCTGTCTAATAATACTGCCTAAGGGAACCATGTATAAAGTGAATAAAATTGGTCCTAGCACAGAACCTTGTGGAACTCCATAATTACCCTTAGACTGTGAAGAAGATTGTTGAGAAGGTGTCGTAGCACGGACCCACAACAGGGGGCGCAAATGAACGGACAATGAATAAGACAAAAAGTAACAATTTAATGTTGTGACAACACACAACGAAATACACAAAATTTGTAAAGTCAATTAACACCAGGTGACGTGTGGGCAGGCTCGAAGATAGAAGACCCCCGACGAGAGAGAAGCCGCGTCCCACACGGCTTCCACCACCAACGGTCTGAAGAACACCGGAGCCGCCAAGTCCCGAGTCCCCAGGTGGCCTCTGTCTTCGGCTGTCGACCCTGGTACTGCTGGCAGAAAGCAAAGACAAGATGAATGAGTGTGAGTCCACACACTCAGTAATCCACAGTCTGCACACAGTTAGGAGGGAGCACCTCCACCTCCAATCACACACTCGTGCAGCTCCTGATTAACCACTTATCTGGTTTGGGGTGTGAGGCGAAGCCATCGCTGTCACACCAAACGCCAATCCCACAGATAAGGACGAGCACCACAGGATAACGGCTGCAAAAAAAGTTCAGGTTATCACTCAACGATATGAGTCAGCAGAGAAATTACCTCTTCGGTAGTTGATTTCTCGGCGAGGAGGTGGAGTTGCAGTCCGGCTTATAAAGTGGTGTAGATGAGTGACAGCTGGTGCGATGAGTGACAGCTGTCACTTCTTCTGGGTCTGGCGCTCTCTGATGGTGGTGGGCCAGCAGTACCTCCTCTTCAGCGGCCCACATAACAAAGATTCCCCATTTACATGAACAAATTGTAATCTATTAGCTAAATATGATTCAAACCACCGCAGCGCAGTGCCTTTAATACCTATGGCATGCTCTAATCTCTGTAATAAAATTTTATGGTCAACAGTATCAAAAGCAGCACTGAGGTCTAACAGAACAAGCACAGAGATGAGTCCACTGTCCGAGGCCATAAGAAGATCATTTGTAACCTTCACTAATGCTGTTTCTGTACTATGATGAATTCTAAACCCTGACTGAAACACTTCAAATAGACCATTCCTCTGCAGATGATCAGTTAGCTGTTTTACAACTACCCTTTCAAGAATTTTTGAGAGAAAAGGAAGGTTGGAGATTGGCCTATAATTAGCTAAGATAGCTGGGTCAAGTGATGGCTTTTTAAGTAATGGTTTAATTACTGCCACCTTAAAAGCCTGTGGTACATAGCCAACTAAGACATTGATCATATTTAAGATTGAAGTATTAATTAATGGTAGGGCTTCCTTGAGCAGCCTGGTAGGAATGGGGTCTAATAAACATGTTGATGGTTTGGAGGAAGTAACTAACGAAAATAACTCAGACAGAACAATCGGAGAGAAAGAGTCTAACCAAATACCGGCATCACTGAAAGCAGCCAAAGAGAGCGATATGTCTTTGGGATGGTTATGAGTAATTTTTTCTCTAATAGTTAAAATTTTATTAGCAAAGAAAGTCATGAAGTCATTACTAGTTAAAGTTAAAGGAGTACTCGGCTCAGTAGAGCTCTGACTCTTTGTCAGCCTGGCTACAGTGCTGAAAAGAAACCTGGGGTTGTTCTTATTTTCTTCAATTAGTGATGAGTAGTAACATGTCCTAGCTTTACGGAGGGCTTTTTTATAGAGCAACAGACTCTTTTTCGAGGCTAAGTGAAGATCTTCTAAATTAGTGAGATGCCATTTCCTCTCCAACTTACGGGTTATCTCCTTTAAGCTGCGAGTTTGTGAGTTATTCCACGGAGTCAGGCACTTCTGATTTAAGGCTCTCTTTTTCAGAGGAGCTACAGCATCCAAAGTTGTCCTCAATGATGACTATTGAAAACTATTGATGAGATAATCTATCTCACTCACAGAGTTTAGGTAGCTACTCTGCCCTGTGTTGGTATATGGCATTAGAGAACATAAAGAAGGAATCATATCCTTAAACCTAGTTACAGCGCTTTCTGAAAGACTTCTACTGTAATGAAACTTATTCCCCACTGCTGGGTAGTCCATCAGAGTAAATGTAAATGTTATTAAGAAATGATCAGACAGAAGGGGGTTTTCAGGGAATACTGTTAAGTCTTCAATTTCCATACCATAAGTCAGAACAAGATCTAAGGTATGATTAAAGTGGTGGGTGCACTCATTTACATTTTGAGCAAAGCCAATCGAGTCTAACAATAGATTAAATGCAGTGTTGAGGCTGTCATTCTCAGCATCTGTGTGGATGTTAAAATCACCCACTATAATTATCTTATCTGAGCTAAGCACTAAGTCAGACAAAAGGTCGGAAAATTCACAGAGAAACTCGCAGTAACGACCAGCTGGACGATAGAACTGGTTTTTGAGACTTCCAATTTGGATGGACAAGACTAAGAGTCAAGCTTTCAAATGAATTAAAGCTCTGTCTGGGTTTTTGATTAATTAATAAGCTGGAGTGGAAGATTGCTGCTAATCCTCCACCTCGGCCCGTGCTACGAGCGTTGTGGCAGTTAGTGTGACTCAGGGGTGTTGACTCATTTAAACTAACATATTCATCCTGCTGTAACCAGGTTTCTGTAAGGCAGAATAAATCAATGTCTTGATCAATTATGATATCATTTCCTAACAGGGACTTAGAAGAGAGAGATCTAATGTTTAATAGGCCACATTTAACTGTTTTAGTCTGAGGTGCAGTTGAAGGTGCTATATTATTTTTTCTTTTTGAATTTTTATGCTTAAATAGATTTTTGCTGGTTATTGGTGGTCTGGGAGCAGGCACCGTCTCTACGGGGATGGGGTAATGAGGGGATGGCAGGGGGAGAGAAGCTGCAGAGAGGTGTGTAAGACTACAACTCTGCTTCCTGGTCTCAACCCTGGGTAGTCACGGTTTGGAGGATTGGCCAGATTTCTAGAAATGAGAGCTGCTCCATCCAAAGTGGGATGGATGCCGTCTCTCCTAACAAGACCAGGTTTTCCCCAGAAGCTATCTATGAAGCCCACCTCATTTTTTGGACACCACTCAGACAGCCAGCAATTCAAGGAGAACATGCGGCTAAACATGTCACTCCCAGTCCGACTGGGGAGGGGCCCAGAGAAAACTACAGAGTCCGACATTGTTTTTGCAAAGTTACACACCGATTCAATATTAATTTTAGTGACCTCCGATTGGTGTAATCGGGTGCCATTACTGCCGACGTGAATTACAATCTTACCAAATTTACGCTTAGCCTTAGCCAGCAGTTTCAAATTTCCTTCAATGTCGCCTGCTCTGGCCCCCGGAAGACAACTGACTATGGTTGCTGGTGTGGCTAACTTCACATTTCTCAAAACAGTCGCCAGTAACCAGAGTTTGATCCTCGGCGGGTGTGTCGCCGAGTGGGGAAAAATGGTTAGAAATGTGAACGGGTTGGCGGTGTACACAGGGCTTCTGTTTAGGACTACACTTCCTCCTCACAGTCACCCAGTCGGCCTGCTTTCCCGGCTGCTCGGGATCTGCTGGAGGGGAACTAACGGCGGCTAAGCTACCTTGGTCTGCACCGACTACAGGGGCCTGGCTAGCTGTAGGATTTTCCACGGTGTGGAGCCGAGTCTCCAATTCACCCAGCCTGGCCTCCAAAGCTACGAATAAGCTACACTTATTACAAGTACCATTACTGCTAAAGGAGGCCAAGGAATAACTAAACATTTCACACCCAGAGCAGAAAAGTGCGGGAGAGACAGGAGAAGCCGCCATGCTAAACCGACTAAGAGCTAGTAGCTGTGCTAAGTTAGCGGATTCCTAAAAACACACAAAGTGAATAATGTGTAAATAATTTAGAGGTGATTCAGCAGAGGGAGTGCTTTAGTTAAGGCACGTGAAGATTACACTGTGAAACAAATCGTTATCTAGTTAACTAGATCAATCTAACTGCGCAGATTAAACAGCTAACAGATACAGCAAAACACCGCTGTGCTCCGGAACAGGAAGTGATACAATACCGCAGTGAGAGCCAACCACCAGTATGAGCACCTGAGCATGCAGCCTTGGGGAGCCCCTGTGTTCAATGCAATGCTGCTCGAGGTGTTGTTGCCAACACGGACTGCTTGTGGCCTCTGGGTGAGGAAGTCCAACAGCCAGTTGCAAAGGGAGGTGCTGAGCCCCAGTTTGTCCAGTTTGCACATGAGCTGTTGAGGTATTATGGTGTTGAACACTAAACTGAAGTCTATGAACAGCATTGAGGTGAGAGAAGCACTGGATGGAGGGGAAGCAATTTAGGACACCTGGAAAAGTACTGCAGATGTGGTGAAGGAGACAGACAGGAAGAGGAAGATACTGGGTATGACATCTGGACAATGGAAGGAAGACAAGGAGACTTGGTGGTGGAACAAAGATGTCCAGGAAAGCATAAGGAGAAAGAGGTTGGCAAAAAAGTATTGAGATAGTCAGAGAGATGAAAAAAGTAGACAGGACTTCACAGAGATGCGGCGTAAGACAAAAAGAAGTAGCAAAAGCTAAGGAAAAGGCCTACAGCAGTAATTGATTGGCCAGACAGGGACAGAGCTGGAAAGGATGTGCAGCAGGTTAGGGTGGTAAAAGATGCAGATGGTAATGTGCTGACAAGCACTGAGAGTGTGTTGCGAAGGTGGAGGGAATATTTTGAGGAGCTGATGAATGAAGAAAATGAGAGAGAGAAAAGGCTGGATGATGAGGAGAGCATAAATCAGGAAGTGCAAGAGATTAGTAAGGAAGAAGTGAGGGCAGCTATGAAGAAGATGAAGAGTGAAAAGGCACCTCCATTCCACTGGAGGCTTGGAAATGTCTAGGAGAGATGGCAGTGGCATTTCTTACCAGACTATTTAATAAAATCTTGGAGAGTGAGATGAAGCCTCAGTAGTGGAGACAAAGTCTGCTAGTTCCTATTTTTAAGAGCTGCAGTAACTACAGAGGCATAAAGTTTATCAGCCACAGCGTGAAGTTATGGGAAAGAGTAGCAGAAGCTAGGTTTAGAATACAGGTGAAGTTCTGTGAGCAGCAATATGGTTTTGTGCTGAGAAAAAGCACTACAGATGCAATGTTTGCTCTTAGAATACTGATGGAGAAGTATAGATAAGACCAAAAGGAGTTACGTTGTGTGTTTGTGGATTTAGAGAAAGCTTATGACAGGGTGCCAAGAGAAGAGCTGTGGCATTGTTTGAAGAAGTCTGGAGTGGCAGAAAAGTATTGAGGGTAGTGCAGGATGTGCCCAGGGTAACAGTTCCCTGGGCACATTAACATCCCAAAGTGGGTCATCAGATCCAGGTCAGTGATGCATGAGTCTTTGATGTTAGTAAGATGAACTCATGCATAATCTCCCGGTCTCCACCCAGATCTAGAATGACTTTCTACTTTTCGTTCCCGCCGTTTCTTCTGTCACCAACGTGAGCTGGTAGCCGAGCCACTGACAGCTGACTGTCACCAGCCAACATGGTTGATCATTTTGGCGGTCACTGACATGACTGACTTCCTTGTTTTTGATGTCATGTTAAATTAGTCTATGGATGCAAAGGACTAGCCAGTCAACTCACAGGTCAACCCACTGACTGTGACTGACAGGTGAAGTCAATGTGAAGAAATGTGTCATTGTGAGATTTGTATTAGAATTTTGTAATACAAATGGGTCAAATTAGCATTTGATCATATTCAGGTCAATAAAAATAATATAAAAATCAAATGTTAATATTTCATAATATCAGTGTTTATCGGATGATTTTTTAATGTCCTTGTTTTTACGTCAGTAGTTTGGAAAATGTGATAATTACACACATTTTAACTTCATGTTGATTGAATTTTAGTGTGGAAACATTATCTTTGATCTGGTCCATGTCATCATTTTATTGGAATTTATTTTGTGTCCATTTGTAAAAAACGTTTGTACAAACAGAGTTTGGTTTTGTGTCATAATTCTGCTTTTCTGATGCTGTTAATCTCTCACCTGTCACCAGACTGATGCCAAACAGATTACAGCTCTGATCCTGATCAACATCCTGGATTAAAACAACCCTGGAGGGGGATATGTTGAAACCCCTGGCGTGGATCTGCAGGACTTCAAAGTAAAATAACAAACATCTCTCAAACTTTCCCAGTCTGACTCTTTATAGTGCAAAAAATCTGATGAACCACACGTTTTCACATATGTGACAAAAAATTATTTCATTCAAACAAATCTAAATTTTTACAAGAAATTCTCCAACATTTCTCTGACATTGATGCTTAGTGATGCACACAGGCACCTCAAAAAACACACGAGTCAGGGGACTGAACCTACAACCCTGTGGTGGCATGCTAATAACTCAAATCCCTGAATCCTGCACTAAATATGTGGTCTATACTGGAAAAGGTGCTTGCACAAGAAGGTTGTTAGAGATGAACAAAATTGGTCAACTTTTCACCTGCTAAATCTGATGTAGCAAATCAATCAATCAATCAATCAATTTTTTTATATAGCGCCAAATCACAACAAACAGTTGCCCCAAGGCGCTTTATATTGTAAGGCAAAACCATACAATAATTATGTAAAACCCCAACGGTCAAAACGACCCCCTGTGAGCAAGCACTTGGCTACAGTGGGAAGGAAAAACTCCCTTTTAACAGGAAGAAACCTCCAGCAGAACCAGGCTCAGGGAGGGGCAGTCTTCTGCTGGGACTGGTTGGGGCTGAGGGAGAGAACCAGGAAAAAGACATGCTGTGGAGGGGAGCAGAGATCGATCACTAATGATTAAATGCAGAGTGGTGCATACAGAGCAAAAAGAGAAAGAAACAGTGCATCATGGGAACCCCCCAGCAGTCTACGTCTATAGCAGCATAACTAAGGGATGGTTCAGGGTCACCTGATCCAGCCCTAACTATAAGCTTTAGCAAAAAGGAAAGTTTTAAGCCTAATCTTAAAAGTAGAGAGGGTGTCTGTCTCCCTGATCTGAATTGGGAGCTGGTTCCACAGGAGAGGAGCCTGAAAGCTGAAGGCTCTGCCTCCCATTCTACTCTTACAAACCCTAGGAACTACAAGTAAGCCTGCAGTCTGAGAGCGAAGCGCTCTATTGGGGTGATATGGTACTACGAGGTCCCTAAGATAAGATGGGACCTGATTATTCAAAACCTTATAAGTAAGAAGAAGAATTTTAAATTCTATTCTAGAATTAACAGGAAGCCAATGAAGAGAGGCCAATATGGGTGAGATATGCTCTCTCCTTCTAGTCCCCGTCAGTACTCTAGCTGCAGCATTTTGAATTAACTGAAGGCTTTTTAGGGAACTTTTAGGACAACCTGATAATAATGAATTACAATAGTCCAGCCTAGAGGAAATAAATGCATGAATTAGTTTTTCAGCATCACTCTGAGACAAGACCTTTCTGATTTTAGAGATATTGCGTAAATGCAAAAAAGCAGTCCTACATATTTGTTTAATATGCGCTTTGAATGACATATCCTGATCAAAAATGACTCCAAGATTTCTCACAGTATTACTAGAGCTCAGGGTAATGCCATCCAGAGTAAGGATCTGGTTAGACACCATGTTTCTAAGATTTGTGGGGCCAAGTACAATAACTTCAGTTTTATCTGAGTTTAAAAGCAGGAAATTAGAGGTCATCCATGTCTTTATGTCTGTAAGACAATCCTGCAGTTTAGCTAATTGGTGTGTGTCCTCTGGCTTCATGGATAGATAAAGCTGGGTATCATCTGCGTAACAATGAAAATTTAAGCAATACCGTCTAATAATACTGCCTAAGCGAAGCATGTATAAAGTGAATAAAATTGGTCCTAGCACAGAACCTTGTGGAACTCCATAATTAACTTTAGTCTGTGAAGAAGATTCCCCATTTACATGAACAAATTGTAATCTATTAGACAAATATGATTCAAACCACTGCAGCGCAGTGCCTTTAATACCTATGGCATGCTCTAATCTCTGTAATAAAATTTTATGGTCAGCAGTATCAAAAGCAGCACTGAGGTCTAACAGAAGAAGCACAGAGATGAGTCCACTGTCTGAGGCCATAAGAAGATCATTTGTAACCTTCACTAATGCTGTTTCTGTACTATGATGAATTCTAAAACCTGACTGAAACTCTTCAAATAGACCATTCCTCTGCAGATGATCAGTTAGCTGTTTTACAACTACCCTTTCAAGAATTTTTGAGAGAAAAGGAAGGTTGGAGATTGGCCTATAATTAGCTAAGATAGCTGGGTCAAGTGATGGCTTTTTAAGTAATGGTTTAATTACTGCCACCTTAAAAGCCTGTGGTACATAGCCAACTAACAAAGATAGATTGATCATATTTAAGATTGAAGCATTAAATAATGGTAGGGCTTCATTGAGCAGCCTGGTAGGAATGGGGTCTAATAAACATGTTGATGGTTTGGATGAAGTAACTAATGAAAATAACTCAGACAGAACAATCGGAGAGAAAGAGTCTAACCAAATACAGGCATCACTGAAAGCAGCCAAAGATAACGATACGTCTTTGGGATGGTTATGAGTAATTTTTTCTCTAATAGTTAAAATTTTGTTAGCAAAGAAAGTCATGAAGTCATTACTAGTTAAAGTTAATGGAATACTCAGCTCAATAGAGCTCTGACTCTTTGTCAGCCTGGCTACAGTGCTGAAAAGAAACCTGGGGTTGTTCTTATTTTCTTCAATTAATGATGAGTAGAAAGATGTCCTAGCTTTACGGATGGCTTTTTTTATAGAGCAACAGACTCTTTTTCCAGGCTAAGTGAAGATCTTCTAAATTAGTGAGACGCCATTTCCTCTCCAACTTACGGGTTATCTGCTTTAAGCTACGAGTTTGTGAGTTATACCACGGAGTCAGGCACTTCTGATTTAAAGCTCTCTTTTTTAGAGGAGCTACAGCATCCAAAGTTGTCTTCAATGAGGATGTAAAACTATTGACGAGATACTCTATCTCCCTTACAGAGTTTAGGTAGCTACTCTGCACTGTGTTGGTATATGGCATTAGAGAACATAAAGAAGGAATCATATCCTTAAACCTAGTTACAGCGCTTTCTGAAAGACTTCTAGTGTAATGAAACTTATTCCCCACTGCTGGGTAGTCCATCAGAGTAAATGTAAATGTTATTAAGAAATGATCAGACAGAAGGGAGTTTTCAGGGAATACTGTTAAGTCTTCTATTTCCATACCATAAGTCAGAACAAGATCTAAGATATGATTAAAGTGGTGGGTGGACTTATTTACTTTTTGAGCAAAGCCAATAGAGTCTAATAATAGATTAAATGCAGTGTTGAGGCTGTCATTCTCAGCATCTGTGTGGATGTTAAAATCGCCCACTATAATTATCTTATCTGAGCTAAGCACTAAGTCAGACAAAAGGTCTGAAAATTCACAGAGAAACTCACAGTAACGACCAGGTGGACGATAGATAATAACAAATAAAACTGGTAATCAAATATGAAGTAAAAACAGCACACATCCTGTTGCAATAAGAAATGAAGACTGAAGAGTCCCTACTCCAATCTGTGCAATAAATACACACACACACACACACACACACACACACACACACACACACACACACACACACACACACACACACACACACACACACACACACACACACACACACCATTGGCGGCTGGCCCATAGGGGGCGCTCGGGTGCTGCCCTCCTAGATGTGGAGAGGAAAAGTCATAATATATATTTAAAAAGTATTATCAATGTCAGTTTTACTTAATAGTATGTGCCTACATGTAATATGAATGATTAAAACAACACTTCCTCCAACTGACTCTCATTCAACAGTGCATTTCCACCGACAGAAGCACAGAACTATCATTCCTCGTCTTGGGCGCTCATTTAAAGCGCCCTTGAAGTGCAGCGAAATAACCAATTGTATGTAGTTGCTAGGGAAAATTAATAAATATTTGGCAAATCAGCATTGCCAAAATTAATGGCTTTGGGGCGCCGGAATTTTAGCCCTTGCTACAAAAATGCGGGAACGTTAGATTACAGTCAGTGATACACGTGACGCTGCAGCTGCTGCTGTCAGTCAGGAAGAGATGATGGTGACGACATTTGGGTGATATTTATTTATTTGTATTTTGTCTCCGTGTGTTTTGCTGGAGTAAGTTGAAGAACTCTTCGGAGGTTTAAAACGGGACAAAACTAATCAAATCAATGACACCAAAGTTTGGCTGGGATCCTTTTGGAGGTGCGCACATCAGATCTTTCTCGTGGTTTAATGACAATTGCACATCCCGGTTGGAGAAGAGACGTTTGTCTGACTCGTTATAAACCGTGTCAGGCTTCATTCACACTGTCAGCGCGCACACGTCACGGAGGATTGAAAGGAGCGAATCCACCTCTTCAGGTGAGCTGACGAGCTGCTCGGATTTATTCTCCAATGTTGCTCCTGGTGTGGAAACGAGGGTGAAAATTTAAGATAAAACGAGTGAGTGATGCTTTTTTTGTTTGTTTTAGGGGGTCAAAGCTGTGATCTTTATTGGGACAGCAGACCAGTTAGAATGGTAATAGGGGAGGCCGGGGCTGTTTGTAACAGTGTTCAAAGCTGCAGCCATGCTGGTATTTTGATTTCACTTTACACGTTATGAGGATCAGTTCACAGAAGTGAAATATTCTTTGGAGTATTCCACACTCTAAAACAAATTATTTGCTCAGTTTAAAAACAAAACAAAACCCTAAAATAGCAATTTGCATGTTTTTAAAGAAATTCTAACTCAGCCACTGAGTTCACACAAGACACTTATAGTCAGACAAACCCAAGTTTAGCAACGCATTTAATTAAGTGGTTTTGTAAACTTAATTCGCTTTGTCCTCTACACTAATTCATTTTAACCAATTTAATTTAAAGGTTTTGGTTATTAGTTAGTCAAGTTATTTAATTTAAGTTTTTCAAGCTTCTTTAGTTTGCCTCCATTCCACTCAGTAATGTTCATGCAAAATATTACCTTAATTTTCTCTCTCGCTCTCTCTCTCTCACACACACACACGTTTGATTTGTTTTTTTACTGGCTCTACGTGGTCTATTAGATAATAAACTGACCCTTTTATTTTTTTTTTAACTATATGGATTTGAATCATGTGCGATTCCACCAATCAGGCTTGAACCCTCGTGCGCATGCGTGAGTTTTTTCACACGTGTCGGTGACGTCATTTCCCTGTGGGCAGGCCTTGAGTGAGATGTGGTCCCGCCCTCTTGGCTGAATTCCTTTGTTTCACACGCTGCTCCAGACGGCGCGCGTTGCTTTATCAAATTTTTTCTGGACCTGTGAGGAATATCCGTGTGGACACTATTCGAGAAATTAAGCTGGTTTTTGGTGAAAAGTTTAACAGCTGATGAGAGATTATGGGGTGTTTCTGTCGGTGTAAGGACTTCCCACGGAGCGGGACATCGCGCAGCGCTTCCAGGCGCCGTCATCGGACTGTTTCGACCTGAAAACATCCTAATTTAAGGCTTAATTCACCCAGGACATCGTGAGAGAACAGAGAAGATTCAGAAGAGGCTGGCATGAGGACTTTATGCGGACATTCCACTGTTTAAGGACATTTTGTAATGAAAGACGTGCGCGCGAATTCGCCAAGTCGTTTCTGTGACGACTCGGTGAATCTGTGTGCGCCGCGACACTACCAGACCAAAATCTCTCATCAGCAGTTAAAATTTTTACCGAAAACAAGCTGAATTTATCGAATGGTGTCCACTCAGTTGTGCCTTCCAGCTTTGAAAAAAATTTTGATCAAACAAAGCAGCAGTCTCTGAGCCATTCCTAAACAATGAAAAAACGACGAGAGGGTGGGCGACTCCTCACTCAAAGACTGCCCACAGGCGAATGACGTAACCGACAGGCGTGAAAAAACTCTCGCATGCCCACGAGGGTTCAAGCATGTCTGATGTAATCACACGTGATTCAAATCCATATGGTTTTTGAAAAAAATAATAAGGTCGAATACTTTTCTAATAGACCTCGTATTTATGTACCTTTTTCTTTTTAATACATAAAACTGCTCTTTTATAATAGCACTGCATGCAATTTCGTTATACTTTTTGTATAATGAGAATAAAGATTGTGATTATTATTCCGGAAGTAACATAATTTCTTATGTAATCATTATTTTGAATAAGAACTCTTATGCATGTAAAGTGTATATTGAAATTGTCTTAACATATATGCAAATTGTTGCATCAATTTTTCTCATTGAGGCAGCATCTTTTTAGAGTGCAGCTTCCCTCAGTGTGAGGCCGTGGTTGATCACATGGTCCACCAAAGTTGCTCAAATTTCATCTGAAACATTTCTCCTTCTTGCTCTTCTTTGTCTTTGTCCATGTGTCTCTCTTTGTCCTCTTCCTCTGGGTTTTACCGCCTCCATGATTGCAGATTTGACTAAATGTCTAACCTGAGCTCTATTTGAAGTGTCAAATGTCAGACTGATTGGTGGTGACTTTTTGTGTAAGTGTTTTCAGATGTGTTCATAAGCATTTCCAATTCCCAGAGGTCTTTTGTATTTTTATTAAAAGTGTTTTCCCAGTGATAACAAGGTATTTTATCTTTGAGTTCAGTGTCTAATGTAGGAAACTGTGTGTAATGTTCTGCAACAACTGTGCTGAAGAAATGCAAGCAAAGTGCAAAGCAGAAAATGTGTTTAAGGTATTGTCACATTGTGTTTTAGCTGTTGTTACAAGAAGTTTTGGATTTGAAGTTTTAGTATAAGCATTCACTTTTTGGGTGTGAGCAGCTGCCAATAACTGTATTTCATAATGCCACAAGACTTCTCTTGTTACATAAGCTGAAATAACTTTATGTTGTGGTGTTACAGTAAAATAACTTGGACAAAAGGTCCACTCAAACCTCAGCCACCACACAGTGGGTAGTACTGTCAAGAACAATATCATTCTAATGTTACTGTACTATGTCTGTAAACTACAGTACTGTAAAACACTTGTTTTCATTGTTTTGAATTTGAACTGTACAGTACTCTATCTTTCTTTAGGTATTTGTAAGAAATTTCTATTGCTTTGTAAAAAATAAATGAATAAAATAAAAATAAAAAATAATAGAAACAGGAAAATAACACCTTTGTTGCAAATTACTGTTTGAGAAAAAGTACATAAAATGATTTTGACTTCAGTGTTTTGTGTAAAAAACATCCGTGTGTTGCTGTTGATTTGAAAGTGTTTCAAAATTTCCCAATTTTCCAAAATTTTGGAAAAGGTATTTTTAAAGAGGTTATATGATTTCATAACTACGCGACCCGACCTCGGATGAAGCGGAAGAAAATGGATGGATGGAACATCACATACTTAGCAAACAGCAATATGGTTTTAGAAAAAAAAATCGCACTACTCCACTGGCTGTAATTGATTTTGTTGGACAGATTACAAATGCAATTGAAAATAAGAAATATACTGTAGGGTTTTTTTTTATTTACAGAAAGCATTTGATACTATAGACCATACTGTGCTATTGGACAAACTACAAAGGTATGGTATCAGGGGACTGGCATATGATTGGCAGTGTTGGGGAAAGTAACTTTGGAAAGTTACTTCATTAGTTAATCTATACAGTTATATTTTACAGTTACTTCTTACATTTACTTCATTAGCAGCTGCGGACACCTTGTCGGCAGCTGCTGCATGTATTTAATAAAGTTACTCATAATCTAATTTGGTTATTTTTAAGATTTAGTACTCAGAAAAGCAACTATTAGTTACTTTGCTGATTAGTTACTTTTCTGATTGCTCAATCTTACGAGTAACCAAGTTAGATTACTCGTTACCTTATTAGTTACATTACTTATTAGTTGCAAGTTTTCTGCAGATTCTAATAAAGTAATTGCATAAAGCTGCTAATTAAGTAACTACATAAAGCACCTGTATAAAGCAACTAAAAAAGTAACTAAAAAAGTAACTTGTCAAAGTTACTTTCCACAACACTGATGATTGGATAGTTAGCTATTTATATCTAGTTAGCTATCTGTTCAGTGTGTACATATTGGTGGGACAAATTCTGAACTCATGAAAATTACTTGTGGGGTGCTCCAGGGTTCAGTTCTTGGGCTGTTGTTGTTTCTTCTATATATTAATGACATATGTGTTGTGTGGGCCGCTGAAGAGGAGGTACTGCTGGCCCACCACCACAAGATGGCGCCCTGCTTGAAGTGTGGGCTTCAAGCACGAGAGGGCGTCGGAGCGACCAGGAGTGACAGCTGTCACTCATCATCTGTACCAGCTGTCACTCATCCACTACTCATCACCACCACCATAAAGGCCGGACTGCAACTCCACCTCCCCGCCGAGAAATCAACTACCAATCAGGTAATTTTCTCTGCTGACTTAAACTGTGAGTATTAGTCTGATCTCTTTTTGCAGCCGTTTTCCTGTGGTGTGCCTTATCTGCGGAGTTGGCGTTTGGTGTGGACTGCGACGGCTTCGCTTCACACCCCACTCAGATAAGTGGTTAACTCAGGAGCTGCACGAGCATGTGATTGGAGGTGGAGGTTCTCCCTCCTTTACTGAATACAGACTGTGGGATTACTGAGTGTGCGACCTCACACTCATCTGGACTGTCTCTGTTCTCTGCCAGCAGTACCGGGTCTGACTGCTGAAGACAGCGGCCACCTGGGGCGCAGGGCTTGGCGGCTCCGGTGTTCTTCAGCTCCGTTGGCGGTGGAAGCTGTGTGGATCCGGCTTTTCTCTCGCCAGGCGTCTTCTATCGTCGAGCCTGCCCACACGTCACCTGGTGTATGATTGACAGTCACTATATTGTTATTGTCTGTACATCGTTGTGTGATTCACAACATTAAATTGTTACTTTTTGGCTTATCCATTGTCCGTTCATTAACGCCCCCTGTTGTGGGTCCGTGTCACGACACTTTCACAACAATATGTTTGGTTTCCAAGTTCGTCAGTTGTATTTTGTTTGCTGATGATACGACTGTGTTTTGTAGTGGGGATCACTTGGGACAGACCTTGGACATGATGGAGAAGGAACTACAGAAGTTTAAACAATGGTTTGATTCAAACAAATTATCGCTCCACTTTGGTAAGACAAAGTGTATCATATTTGGAAACAAATCCAGGAATTCCTGCAGAAATTTATCATTAAATGATCTTGAAATTGTAACTGATACAAAATTTCTTGGTGTTGTTATTGATGATAAATTGAGCTGGAAAACACATATTAATTTTGTTAAATCCAAAATGTCAAAAGCCATTGCAATTCTGCATAAAGCACAAGATTTCATTTCCCTATGTTATGTGCAGACACGAGTTGAGGAGCGCGACCAGCGTCTGACTGAACCCAGCGCTAAAATAACCAGAAAGCGGTTCCAAAAACAAAACATTTATTTCCCTTCAGTGCAATAATTTGTGTACAACATAAATGTGCGGTTGTCTGGCGAGGTGAAGGGCGGCGCGCTCTCCAGCGCCCAAATGGATCGAAGCCCGACGCTTCTGGACCCAGACTCACCGCCGAACACCCCCCAGGTGGATACGACAAACTGACTCTGTGAAGGATGGAAAAGGTGAGGTAAGTCAACAGCTACAACAAATATCCTTCAAAGGCACACACTATCAGCAACACACTCAGGTCTGAATTTAAGCTTTATGTAAATGAGCAGCTTCTCACAACAGGTGGAGGATCATCATTCCGTACGCCACGGCAGTGAGAAGTGAGCTGCACAATTCTCATCAATGCTCAAACACACTGCGTAACAAAATACCAAATTACTGTTAACACTTATTCAGACAATCATCACCTCTGATGTGTGCTGACAGCATGTGTCCCTCACCCGTCCTCCTTCACAGGCACGATGTGTCAAACCCAGGCGCGGTCCTCAGCGTCTCACAAACGAACGTCACAAGGTCGAGTTCCCAGCAATTCTGCTTGAACCACTCATGGCTTAAATGAAGAACGCCATCTCATTATCTGCTTCAGCTGAAAGTCTTTAAGTTTGCACGTGAGCATCATCCACAGGTGCTGCGAGTCATTAGGCCTGCACGTGAACATCCTCCACAAGTGCAGCCAATAATGCTGATGAGGGTGAAGGATTCTTCTGCCAGCACCGTCTCCACAGACAAAAACCCAGTTTGCATACCACCTGGAGAGCAAAGAAAAGAAAACAACACCAAAATGTCCAGCCAAACCCCCCAACACACAACACCCTACACTCATTAACTATTTTATGTCATTCATAGCTCGTTCCATATATGACCTACTGTATTGAGGTTTGGGGAAATACATATAAAACTAATACTAATTCAATATTTTTCTTGCAAAAGAAAGCTGTAAGAATTATCTGGAACAAATCACATTGCGAGCAAAATGGCAAGTCTAATTTCATACATTTATGTATTTTAAAAACCCTAACGTTAAGAACTATAACTTATAAAGTGCTGTAGTGCATTGCACATTCCCTACAGTTCATCTTAGTTTCAATACAGTATATGTTGTGTGCATGTGTATATGAAAGTAGATTGTTTTCGCATGTCTTTAACTAGTAATGATTACAGGTTTGGTTATCTTTCAGGCATGTTTTAAGCCGTGTCTTGAATAAAGCAAATGTCGTTGGCAGACTATTCCATGTGCTACTGCCCCCAGTAGAGAGTACATTTTGAGCAAAGGCAGTTTTTCTAAATTTGATCTCGCAATCAACCCTAGCGGAGGACCTGGTGTTAATTTCATTGTTGGTTTTCCTTGTAATATAGTTCCTCAGAGGAGGTGGGGCCAAACTGTGTAGGGACCTGTACACAACACAACATATTTTAAATAGCATGAATTTCTGGGACTTGGTTGATTACAATACAAATTATGTATAAAGTTAAAAAATAAACTGCTGCCACATGTCTAGGATCTGTTTAAACTGAGGTTATAATTTGAGAGGAATTTTATTTTTTGAGAAATCAAGGATCTGAACTACTGCAAAAAGTCATTGTGTATCACAACTGTCCTGACAATATTAAAGTACTTGGTACTTTAGTGGCTTTAAAAGACATGACAAGAATAACAAAATTGCTTGCTATAGTTGAACACTTAGGTCTATTGATTTGTTATTACTTTTGGGTTTGAGTGTTGTGTGCCAGTGTTTGTCTGGTTGTATTTGGTAAATCTGAGTTCACTGACTAACGTTTTTTTTTTTTCTTTTTGGTATTGTTATCATATGTCTGTGTATGTATGTATATGTGTATGTGTATATATATTGTATATATATGTATGTATGTGTGTGTGTGTGTGTGTGTGTGTATATATGTATGTGATTGTGTAGATATGTATTTATGAAATTTTGTTTGTGTTCATGCGTGTATATATTTCTTTTTTTTTAGTACAACCCCAATTCCAATGAAGTTGGGATGTTGTTTAAAATGTAAATAAAAACAGAATACAATGATTTGCAAATCCTCTTCAACCTATATTCAATTGAATACACCACAAAGACAAGATATTTAATGTTCAAACTGATAAACTTTAATGTTTTTGTGTAAATATTTACTCATTTTGAAATGGATGCCTGCAACATGTTTCTAAAAAGCTGGGACAGTGGTATGTTTCCCACTGTGTTACATCACCTTTCCTTCTAACAACACTCAATAAGCGTTTGGGAACTGAGGACACTAATTGTTGAAGCTTTGTAGGTGGAATTCTTTCCCATTCTTGCTTGATGTACGACTTCAGTTGTTCAACAGTTCGGGGTCTCTGTTGTCGTATTTTGAGCTTCATAATGCGCCACACATTTTCAATGGGCGACAGGTCTGGACTGCAGGCAGGCCAGTCTAGTACCTGCACTCTTTTACTACAAAGCCACGCTGTTGTAACACGTGCAGAATGTGTCTTGGCATTGTCTTGCTGACATAAGCAGGGACGTCCCTGAAAAAAAACGTTGCTTGGATGGCAGCATGTGTTGCTCCAAAACCAGGATGTACCTTTCAGCATTGATGGTGCCATCACAGATGTGTAAGTTGTCCATGCCATGAGCACTAACACACCCCCATACCATCACAGATGCTGGGTTTTGAATGTTGCACTGGTAACAGTCTGGATGGTCTTTTTCCTCTTTTGTCCAGAGGACATGATGTCCATGATTTCCAAAAACAATTTGAAATGTGGACTCATCAGACCACAGCACACTTTTCCACTTTGTGTCTGTCCATTTCAAATGAGCTCAGGCCCAGAGAAGGCAGCGGCATTTCTGGATGTTGTTGATGTTTGACGTTCACTTTGCATGGTAGAGTTTTAACTTGCACTTGTAGATGTAGCGACGAACTGTGTTAACTGACAATGGTTTTCTGAAGTGTTCCTGAGCCCACGTGGTAAGATCCTTTACTCAATGATGTCGGTTTTTAATGCAGTGCTGCCTGAGGGATCAAAGGTCACGGGCATTCAGTGTTGGTTTTCAGCCTTGCTGCTAACGTGTAGAAAGTTCTCCAGATTCTCTGAATCTTCTGATTATATTATGGACTGTAGATGATGGAATTCCTAAATTCCTTGCAATTGAATGTTGAGAAACATTGTTCTTAAACTGTTGGACTATTTTTTCACGCAGTTGTTCACAAAGTGGTGATCCTCACCCTATCTTTGCTTGTGAACGTCTGAGACTTTTGGGGATGCTCCTTTTATACCCAATCATGACACTCACCTGATTCTAATTATGTGTTCTTTGAGCATTCATCAACTTTCCCAGCCTTTTGTTGCCCCTGTCCCAACTTTTTTGAAATGTGTTGCAGGCATCCATTTCAAAATGAGCAAATATTTGCACAAAAACAGTAAAGTTTATCAGTTTGAACATTAAATATCTTGTCTGTGGTGTATTCAATTGAATATAGGTTGAAGAGGATTTGCACATTATTGTATTCTGTTTTTATTTACATTTTACACAACGTCCCAACTTCATTGGAATTGGGGATGTATAAGGGGTGAGTATTTATAAGCTTTGCTTCTGCCCTCACCCTTTCGGTCACACGGGATCTTTGTAAAGTTGCTTTGTTATGAGTTTTTTTTTTAATTGTGTGTCGAATAAACTCATTCATTCATTCATTCATGGTGCATGTGTGTATCATTTTGTTGCTAGAATGACATTTTTAGAAGAGATTGTTAGGTTTTGACTGTAGTTTCATTTTGACAGAGCTGTGAGGACTTTTACAAGTGTTGTGTCTTATCTTGCTTGTGTGTAGAGTTTTGACACAGCGCGCCAAATTTTGCAAAATGTGTGTAAGCAATTGGCAGAACTGTAAGTTTACTTTTGAAGTTTGTGATCCACACTCCTTCCAGACGGTGGCGGTAATGCGCCCATAAACTAATTTGATCACTGCCTGTAGTCGGCGAAGAAAGCCGAAGAAGATCGAGCACTGTTTACTGGTAACATCCTGTTTTAAGTTTAAGACAACTAGTTAAAATAAATACATTTTTACGATGTGACGTCAATTGGAATGGATTATGACGTCACTTTAAGGTGAGAAGGTATTTATTTGTCTCGTTTTGTTTGAAATATGAACGTATAAAACACGAGTAACGACATCAAGCTAGCTGTCAGTTAGCTGGAAGCTAGTTGCTGTTGACACTGATCTGAATATAACACTGGACAGTTTGGTCCACACACTCCGTACAAACCGGCGAACCTTCATCCCCCCTAATCTATGTCTGATATGATTACTGATTTATATTTCTTTCTTTCTTTTAGTACTTTGACACGTGTTCCCCTTCTATTCTCAGTTACTCAGATCTCACTGGGACGAGCACTCAATTCTAAAAATTATGATTCTTTAATCAAAGTTTATGCAAGTTTTGTGTAATCATCAGCAAGCATGATACACACACACACACACACACACACACACACACATACACATATATATATATATATATATATGGGTCTTTGTCATTTGATTGGTGGTTTGTATGTCATGATATGGTTACTTGGGTTTAATGAAGGAAAATGCTACGTTCTCCATATTGGTAGAAAAAAATCCATGTTACGATTATTTTATGAATGAAAAACAATTACAAGCGGTTTCAGAAGAAAGAGACCGAGGAGTGTTGATTTCCAAGGACTTATCCTTTTCCCGCCACACTGCTCTTTCGGCGGTTAAGGCCAATAGAATTCTTGGGATGATAAAAAGGGCCTTTTTGTTTATTGACAAAGACTCTTTTCTTCTTTTATACAAAACGTTTGTTCGTCCTCACCTTGAATATTGTGTGCAGGCATGGTCACCATATTTGCAGAAAGACAAAAATATTTTAGAGAAAGTACAGAGAAGGGCCACTAAGTTGGTTCCAGAATTTAAAAATTTGTCTTATGAGGATAGGCTCTTGCAACTGGGTCTGACAAGTCTTGAAGACAGACGAACTCGAGGTGATTTGATTGAAATATATAAAATTTTGCATGGCTTTGAGAATGTTGACCCCACTGTATTTTTTGAATTGAGAAGGTATACTGGCCTTAGAGGTCATGAATTGTGCTTGGAAGTTAATAGATCTAGATTAAATGTGAGGAAAGAATTCTTTAGTAACCGAGCAGTAAAGATCTGGAATAGTTTGCCACCTGAAGTGGTCTTATCCTCGAGTATAGATATTTTTAAAGCAAATTATGATCTGTATTATAGTATAATGAATGCCACCAGATTTTAATTGTTAATAGCTGTTTTTATTGAATGTTATGATTTGTTATGATGTGTCGTTATATGCAATCATGTATACAAATATTTTACACAATAAAATGAATTATGAATTATGTCATGATATGGACCATTTGTACCAGTTGACATTGTGTTCCATTTACTGTGCAATTTCGGTTGTATTTAGTTTGCAGTTTTGGTGCTACACATTTTGTGCTGTTGCATACCGTGACCACCACATGCTCACACTAGCAGTGATGGTGCTTAGCTTAAAAACAACCATGGTGGGGTTTGTTTTGGTGACAGATGACATTTAAACAAGCTAACTGAACGTCCAATATGCCATTAGTCGTCTGGAGGCATTTGCAGTATTTGCTGGGACGTCTCTAGCTGAACTACAAACATGGTCGGATGAAGAGCTCGACAAATTCTGTCACGATTTTTTGCTGGACTGAGGAAAGCAGACAGCTGTCTGTACATGGAGACGTTAATGTACGCCATAAGATACAGATTACATCGGTGAAAGATGAAATGTTTAATTCAGTGAGGTGCGGCCGAGTTGACTGGACCATTTCATCTTTCACCTCATGAAATATTCTGACCATTGCACTTGTAAACATTCATTATTTATATACTAGTCAGTTCAACTCCTAAATGGTTAATGCCATGTTTTGTTAAACACCTTGAATTAAAACTGAAAGTCGGCACTGCAAGAACATCTGGATTATTGTGTTCCGTCTCTGTCTTGTTGTGTTGTACAGACGCACAAATACAGAAAATGTGTTGCAGTCTAAATCCTTCCAAACCACACAATATATTCCATCTTCTTGCTTATCATGTTCCTGTTCTGTAGAACAATTGGACAGTCCACTTCCTTTTGTTTTCTGTAACCTGAAGTTAGTTTATAATTTTACCTCATTTTAACTACTTGTGTTGGTTTGTATACTTGTATTTGCTGTTTTGAATAAGAATTTGTCTTATTATTTTTTTTACCGTTTCATTTTTGCCATTTGTTATGAAAATTTCTTCCTGAAAATAATAGTTATGATTTTTAAATATTTGCAGAAATGATTTTGACAATAGTTGGTGTAATGCTAAATGTAACGCAGTGCTAAAGTACCATTGGTCCCGGCCGTATGATCATTGTCTTCTTTATAATTTGCAGTTATTTAATTGGTATCCCAGTGCAAAGTGTGTGTGTGTGTGTATGTATATGTATATATATATATGTATGTATATATACTCAACAAAAATATAAACGCAACACTTTTGGTTTTGCTCCCATTTTGTATGAGATGAACTCAAAGATCTAAAACTTTTTCCACATATACAATATTACCATTTCTCTCAAATATTGTTCACAAACCAGTCTGAATCTGTGATAGTGAGCACTTCTCCTTTGTTGAGATAATCCATCCCACCTCACAGGTGTGCCATATCAAGATGCTGATTAGACACCATGATTAGTGCACAGGTGTGCCTTAGACTGCCCACAATAAAAGGCCACTCTGAAAGGTGCAGTTTTATCACACAGCACAATGCCACAGATGTTGCAAGATTTGAGGGAGCGTGCAATTGGCATGCTGACAGCAGGAATGTCAACCAGAACTGTTGCTCGTGTATTGAATGTTCATTTCTCTACCATAAGCCGTCTCCAAAGGCGTTTCAGAGAATTTGGCAGTACATCCAACCAGCCTCACAACCGCAGACCACGTGTAACTACACCAGCCCAGGACCTCCACATCCAGCATGTTCACCTCCAAGATCATCTGAGACCATCCACTCGGACAGCTGCTGAAACAATCGGTTTGCATAACCAAAGAATTTCTGCACAAACTGTCAGAAACTGTCTCAGGGAAGCTCATCTGCATGCTCGTCGTCCTCATCGGGGTCTCGACCTGACTCCAGTTCGTCGTTGTAACCGATTTGAGTGGGCAAATGCTCACATTTGCTGCCGTTTGGCACGTTGGAGAGGTGTTCTCTTCACGGATGATGCGAAGGAGATGTGTTGCACTGCATGAGGCAAATGGTGGTCACACCAGATACTGACTGGGATCCCCCCCAATAAAACAAAACTGCACCTTTCAGAGTGGCCTTTTATTGTGGGCAGTCTAAGGCACACCTGTGCACTAATCATGGTGTCTAATCAGCATCTTGATATGGCACACCTGTGAGGTGGGATGGATTATCTCAGCAAAGGAGAAGTGGTCACTATCACAGATTTAGACTGGTTTGTGCACAGTATTTGAGGGAAATGGTGATATTGTGTATGTGGAAAAAGTTTTAGATCGTTGAGTTAATCTCATACAAAATGGGAGCAAAACCAAAAGTGTTGCGTTTATATTTTTGTTGAGTGTATATATATATATATATATATATATATATATATATATAAGCACACACAGCAAAGCTTAGCTGGCAGTCTGTCTGCATTCTGACAATATATAAAATATAAATATAAATATTCTGGCAATATTTGCTGCATTTAGCATGGTTCAGGTGTATTCTATGTGTGACGGGGCATTAGAAACAAGTAGATTCACAATATTGGAAGGACTGGAAATAGAAAGTTTAGTAAGTTCAAGCAGACATTAACCCACCGAGTCTGCAGCAGCCAGAAAACCTACATGGTAGACACATGGATTTCCCACTCAAACCATTTCTGTCAAAACTACCAATATCCTCCTGACTACCAGGTATATCCTCCTGACTACAGGTAGTCAGGAGGATACAGTAGTTTTGCCCCAACTTGCGTCAAAATCGCAGCCGCCATTTGATGTGTAACTTAGTAAATTCCTCCCGAAATCCCCCACCCAGAGCAGCATCCAGAGCAGCTGACACATGCAATTCCCCAAATTAAATTTCAGTAATAATGGAATAGAAACAAAATTTTCTGTTTTCACAAACAGATTAGAATTGAAACGGACCGTCTGAAAGATGCAGTTATGTACACTACCAGTCTGAAGTTTGGAACCACAGTGTGTCCGTCTTTTAGACTGTATATCTGGGTTTGTCTTTGAATGTTGTTTTTTTCCAGGAAACATCGCTATCTGACACTCGGCAGAAGTGAGAGGCTGCTGTCAGCCTCACCGACATGGGAGCAACGATGAGTGAGCCGTGCATCTATGACAAACTGTCAGAGAGCATTGACATCCTTCGCCAGTCGGGCTACAGATACGGCATGTCGGAGCGCGAGATCGAGAGGTTCATCAAGCAGGTGTTGGAGACCAACGAGCCCCGCAGAGAGCCGCCACAGTTCCCCATCCTCAGGGCCGCCGTCAAGGTCAGGCCAGCGTTTAGCACGTTGCTACTAGCTGCAGGTACAGGACGGAGTAACACAGTCTGCCCTGGCAATCTGGCAAAGTTAATCAATAATAATTTCTTTTTTTTTGTTGTTTCTGTGCTTATAATTTAGTTTTATTGAATTTTGAAGCATTTTCAATTCTCACCGATAAGCTGTGATTAAAAAAAAATCAACATCATTGTATCTGAACAGAGGATCCTCTGTTCAAATCCCAGCCTGACTGGAAAATCACTAAGAGCAAGGTCCTTAATCCCCTAGTTGCTCCCGGTGTGTAGTGGGCACCTTGTATGGCAGCACCCTGACATCGGGGTGAATGTGAGGCATTATTGTAAAGTGCTTTGAGCGGCTGATGCAGATGGAAAAGCGCTACATAAATGCAGTCCATTTAATTGGACTCATCTTTGACCAAGGGATCCAGATTCCCTTTCCTGGCCCACATTGACATAGCTGGAACACCTAGAGGGGCGCCTAGGAGGCATCCTTACCAGATGCCAGAACCACCTCAGCATGCTCCTTTCAACGTGAAGACCGAGCTTCTCACCCTATCTCTGAGGGAGACACCGGCCACCCTCCTAAAGAAGCCCATTTTGGCCGCTTGTACTCTCGAACTAGTTCTTTCAGTCTTGACCACAGGTGAGAGCAGGAATGAAGATTGACCAGTAGATCGAGAGCTTCGCCTTTTTACGTTAGAACGAATGCAAAAACTCCCCTGCTGCGCCTATTCTCCAGCCAATCTCACGCTCTGGACATTGTCCCCTCACTCGTGAACAAGACCGCGAGGTACTTGAACTCCTTCAGTCGGGTAGGGAACCGATGGATTCCCTACTCGGAGTAAGCAATCCATCGGTTTGAACCATGAACCATGGCCTCAGATTTAGAGGTGCTGATCCTCATCCCAGCCGCTGCACGCTCGGCTGTGAACCAATCCAGTGAGTGTTGGAGGTCACAGGCTGATAAAGCAAACAGGATCACATCATCTGCAAAAAGCAGTGATGAGACCCTGAGCCCACCAAACCGGAAACCCTCCTCCCCCGGCTACACCTCAATATCCTGTCCATGAAAATCACAAACAGGTTTGGTGACAAAGTGCAACACTGGTGGAGGCCAACCCCCACCAGTAATGAGTCCAACTTACTGTTGAGCACACGAACACAGCTCTCGCTTTTGAGTACAGAGATTGGATGGCCCTGAGAAGGGACCCCCTCACTCCATACTCCCACAGCACCTCCAAAAGTATCTCCCAGGGTACCCTATCATATGCCTTCTCCGAGTCCACAAAATACATGTAGACTGGATGGGCATACTCCCAGGCCCCCTCCAGGATCCTTTTGAGAGTGAGGAGCTGGTTGGTTGATCCACGACCAGGATGGAACCTGCATTGTTCCTCTTGAATTGGAATTCTTAGTTAACCAATATAATATCCATAAATCCAACAAAAAGCCAGATGATTTAGTTTTTGAATTTGAAATGTCCCTCAGAAAGGACTGGACCACACAGGGGTCATGAGGTTGACACGATCTGTACAGTTTGTCATTTCCAGGCTGTTGTTTCTGGGTTTTTGTTGTCTTGTGTCTTGTCCTCTTAGAGAGGGTTCCAGCGTTGTCTTTCTTTGTCTTCCAGTTTGTGGTGGTGGCTTGTCTCCTGTTCCTGGTGGTTCTGACCCTGACCTGCCCACAAAGCACGCATCCTCTGGGTCTGGTCCACCTGGGCTCCTACAATTGGTCATCCCCGCTCAGTCACGTCCGCCTGCTGTCCTTGCCCATCGCCAAGAAGTACAACCTACAAGGTTACAAAAAGGACAGTTTAAAAAAAAAAAAATCAATATATAAATAAAAACATACTTTACACTGTTTCTCCACAAATCTTCATTTTAAAATGTAACGTATCGATGGTTAATGTTTTACAGGTGCATCTCAAAAAATTAGAATATCGTTTAAATTTGCTTCTTTTTTGTCAGTCATTTCATAAAAAAAGAAAAATGAAATTATATATTCTAGACTCATTACACATAAACTAAAATGTTAGATTATTTAAAATTTTTATTTTTATTTTTACCTCCACCAATGAAGTTGGAGGAGGTTATGTTTTCACCCCTGTCTGTTTGTTTGTGAACAGCCTGTAACCCACAATTTTTCATATATTGTTAAGACATTTTTTATTGAAGATTTATATCTTGATAGGCAAGAATGGATTAAATTTTCAAGGTCATAGATCAAAGGGCAAAGTCAGGAAATATCTTGGAAAATTGGAAAAATCCCTATCTTTAACATTGAACAAATTTTTCAAAAATTCATAACTCTGTCAAAAAAGATCAAATTTCTTTTATTTTTGAGAGCGTTATGTCGCATGCGTCATTTCTGACTACAGCAGCTCGTAGGGTTCTCAGCAGGATTTTTTTCTCAGCATAATGGGATGGGAAAAAAAATTACCTTAAGAAGCTGGGGGTTCAGGGACTGCTTAGGCTTTGACTCCGCTGAAGATTTGCTTTATGAGCTTATAAAGGGCCTTCTTTTGTGTGTTTTTTTTTTAAACTTCAAAATGTAATCAGAAACTAATCTTGAAGTTAAAAAAAAAAATTGAAAAATGCAAAAATGCAATTGGAGCATTTAGTGGGCTATTCAAACGGGCCAACTAGTAAGCTATCACTCCTGAAAACAATCTTTGAAATTTCATGTGTGGTAAATCTGCCCTACGATTGGATTTTGGAAAACCATGTGATGGAGAACCAATTCCGATTGGACACTCACATTGCGCACGTCATCACACATCTTCTATTTGGAGTACCAAGATGGCCGACGGTGGATCAAAACGCCGCAGGGTTAACTTTTCAGCAAAAAAAAAAAAAGTAAGTTTCTATCTCATATCATTAAAAAGTTATTTACAATTTAGTAAAGCTTGGTCCCAGCCGTTGTATACGACAGCGTCGGCCCCAGAGGGTTAATGGCGAATGGCAGTAATTCCCAGAACCTTTCTGGGCGACCAGTGAATCTGAATGTTTCAACCTCTTAGCAGTAAACAAAAGTTTTTCATGCTAGAAATAAGGTCTGCACAAACAACATCCTTATAAACTTACTTGTATGCTTTTGTCAGCCGATCAGTGCAGTGTGACGGCGAACTACGGGGGCTGGTGATGAACACATTTAAGCAGGGGTGTAAGCAGCTCTCAGTTGAATGGAGTCAGAGCTCCATCTACTGGACAAACGGTGCAAGGACATTTTACATTGCTGACACAAACATTATTTCAGTAACTGTTCTGTTTATGAGCAATTATCGGCGTTCTATCGGCAAAATTTTAGCCGATAGTGAGTACTTTAAAAAGGCTAGCTGATATATCGGCGGGGCTCTACTAAATACATTGTTAGTGTTCACCTCGTATCTACATCCCTGTACTTGTTGAAATCAGTCTGAGCTTTTTCTTGAACAGACTCATTCTTGGACACTGTTTCAGCTCATCAATCAATCAATCAATCAATCAATCAATTTTATTTATATAGCGCCATATCACAACAAACAGTTGCCCCAAGGCGCTTTATATTGTAAGGCAAGGCCAAACAATAATTACGTAAAAACCCCAACGGTCAAAACGACCCCTCATTCTCAGCATCTGTGTGGATGTTAAAATTGCCCACTGTAATTATCTTATCTGAGCTAAGCACTAAGTCAGACAAAAGGTCTGAGAATTCACAGAGAAACTCACAGTAACGACCAGGTGGACAATAGATAATAACAAATAAAACTGTTTTTTGGGACTTCCAATTTGGATGGACAAGACTAAGAGTCAAGCTTTCAAATGAATTAAAGCTCTGTCTGGGTTTTTGATTAATTAATAAGCTGGAATGGAAGATTGCTGCTAATCCTCCGCCTCGGCCCGTGCTACGAGCATTTTGACAGTTAGTGTGACTCGGGGGTGTTGACTCCTTTAAACTAACATATTCATCCTGCTGTAACCAGGTTTCTGTAAGGCAGAATGAATCAATATGTTGATCAATTATTATATCATTTACTAACAGGGACTTAGAAGACAGAGATCTAATGTTTAATAGACCACAATTAACTGTTTTAGTCTGTGGTGCAGTTGAAGGTGCTATATTATTTTTTCTTTTTGAATTTTTATGCTTAAATAGATTTTTGCTGGTTATTGGTGGTCTGGGAGCAGGCACCGTCTCTACGGGGATGGGGTAATGAGGGGATGGCAGTGGGAGAGAAGCTGCAGAGAGGTGTGTAAGACTACAACTCTGCTTCCTGGTCCCAACCCTGGATAGTCACGGTTTGGAGGATTTAAGAAAATTGGCCAGAGAAAACTACAGAGTCCGACATTGTTTTTGCAAAGTTACACACCGATTCAATGTTAATTTTAGTGACCTCCGATTGGCGTAACCGGGTGTCATTACTGCCGACGTGAATTACAGTCTTACCAAATTTACGCTTAGCCATAGCCAGCAGTTTCAAATTTCCTTCAATGTCGCCTGCTCTGGCCCCCGGAAGACAATTGACTATGGTTGCTGGTGTCGCTAACTTCACATTTCTCAAAACAGAGTCGCCAATAACCAGAGTTTGATCCTCGGTGGGTGTGTCACCGAGTAGGGAAAAATGGTTAGAAATGTGAACGGGTTGGCGGTGTACACGGGGCTTCTGTTTAGAACTACGCTTCCTCCTCACAGTCACCCAGTCGGCCTGCTTTACCGGCTGCTCGGGATCTGCCAGAGGGAAACTAACGGCGGCTAAGCTACCTTGGTCCGCACCGACTACAGGTGCCTGGCTAGCTGTAGAATTTTCCACGGTGCGGAGCCGAGTCTCCAATTCGCCCAGCCTGGCCTCCAAAGCTACGAATAAGCTACACTTATTACAAGTACCATTACTGCTAAAGGAGGCCGAGGAATAACTAAACATTTCACACCCAGAGCAGAAAAGTGCGGGAGAGACAGGAGAAGCCGCCATGCTAAACCGGCTAAGAGCTAGTAGCTGCGCTAAGTTAGCGGATTCCTAAAAACACACAAAGTGAATAATGTGTAAATAATTTAGAGGTGATTCAGCAGAGGGAGTGCTTTAGTTAAGGCACGTGAAGATTACACTGTGAAACAAATCGTTATCTAGTTAACTAGATCAATCTAACTGTGCAGATTAAACAGCTAACAGATACAGAAAAACACCGCTGTGCTCCGGAACAGGAAGTGATACAATACCGCAGTGAGAGCCAACCACCAGTCAATAAACTCATCACTAAGTTCATTCCAAACCTTCACACCACTAACTGAAATACACATTCTCTTCATAGATGTTCGAACAATTCTGTTTTTGAAGTTAAAGTTTCCCCTGTAATTATAACCCCCTCTCTATCAGTAAAAAGTTTCTGTAAGTTATCTGGTAGTTGTTTGTGTCTGGCTTTATACATTAAGATAAGATAAGATAAACTTTATTGATCTCACAGAGGAGAAATTCACATGTTACGTCAGCTCTTAAGAAAACACACAGTGTGGGTGCAAGTAGAGGAAAATGTTCATCAAACATCGTGTGTAAGATAAGCAGTGATAATAATACTTGTAACAGTACAAGACATAAGAAATGAGCTGTCTGCAATTCTACCAGATCTGGAAGTTTTAGGAGGCAAATCAAATCAAATCAATTTTATTTATATAGCACCAAATCACAACAGACAGTTGCCCCAAGGTGCTTTATATTGTAAGGCAAAGCCATACAATAATTACGGAAAAACCCCAACGGTCAAAACGACCCCCTGTGAGCAAGCACTTGGCGACAGTGGGAAGGAAAAACTCCCTTTTAACAGGAAGAAACCTCCAGTAGAACCAGGCTCAGGGAGGGGCAGTCTTCTGCTGGGACTGGTTGGGGCTGAGGGAGAGAACCAGGAAAAAGACATGCTGTGGAGGGGAGCAGAGATCAATCACTAATGATTAAATGCAGAGTGGTGCATACAGAGCAAAAAGAGAAAGAAACACTCAGTGCATCATGGGAACCCCCCAGCAGTCTAAGTCTATAGCAGCATAACTAAGGGATGGTTCAGGGTCACCTGATCCAGCCCTAACTATAAGCTTTAGCAAAAAGGAAAGTTTTAAGCCTAATCTTAAAAGTAGAGAGGGTGTCTGTCTCCCTGATCCGAATTGGGAGCTGGTTCCACAGGAGAGGAGCCTGAAAGCTGAAGGCTCTGCCTCCCATTCTACTCTTACAAACCCTAGGAACTACAAGTAAGCCTGCAGTCTGAGAGCGAAGCGCTCTATTGGGGTGATATGGTACTATGAGGTCCCTAAGATAAGATGGGACCTGATTATTCAAAACCTTATAAGTAAGAAGTTAATTCTATTCTATTCTATTCTAGAATTAACAGGAAACCAATGAAGAGAGGCCAATATGGGTGAGATATGCTCTCTCCTTCTAGTCCCGGTCAGTACGCTAGCTGCAACATTTTGGATTAACTGAAGGCTTTTCAGGGAACTTTAAGGACAACCTGATAATAATGAATTACAATAGTCCAGCCTAGAGGAAATAAATGCATGAATTAGTTTTTCAGCATCACTCTGAGACAAGACCTTTCTAATTTTAGAGATATTGTGCAAATGCAAAAAAAACAGTCCTACATATTTGTTTAATATGCGCATTGAATGACATATCCTGATCAAAAATGACTCCAAGATTTCTCACAGTATTACTAGAGGTCAGGGTAATGCCATCCAGAGTAAGGATCTGGTTAGACACCATGTTTCTAAGATTTGTGGGGCCAAGTACAATAACTTCAGTTTTATCTGAGTTTAAAAGCAGGAAATTAGAGGTCATCCATGTCTTTATGTCTGTAAGACAATCCTGCAGTTTAGCTAATTGGTGTGTGTCCTCTGGCTTCATGGATAGATAAAACTGGGTATCATCTGCGTAACAATGAAAATTTAAGCAATGCTGTCTAATAATACTGCCTAAGGGAAGCATGTATAAAGTGAATAAAATTGGTCCTAGCACAGAACCTTGTGGAACTCCATAATTAACCTTAGTCTGTGAAGAAGATTCCCCATTTACATGAACAAATTGTAATCTATTAGATAAATATGATTCAAACCACCGCAGCGCAGTGCCTTTAATACCTATGGCATGCTCTAATCTCTGTAATAAAATTTTATGGTCAACAGTATCAAAAGCAGCACTGAGGTCTAACAGAACAAGCACAGAGATGAGTCCACTGCCTGAGGCCATAAGAAGATCATTTGTAACCTTCACTAATGCTGTTTCTGTACTATGATGAATTCTAAACCCTGACTGAAACTCTTCAAATAGACCATTCCTCTGCAGATGATCAGTTAGCTGTTTTACAACTACCCTTTCAAGAATTTTTGAGAGTAAAGGAAGGTTGGAGATTGGCCTATAATTAGCTAAGATAGCTGGGTCAAGTGATGGCTTTTTAAGTAATGGTTTAATTACAGATTGATCATATTTAAGATCGAAGCATTAATTAATGGTAGGGCTTCCTTGAGCAGCCTGGTAGGAATGGGGGCTAATAGACATGTTGATGGTTTGGAGGAAGTCACTAATGAAAATAACTCAGACAGAACAATCGGAGAGAAAGAGTCTAACCAAATACCGGCATCACTGAAAGCAGCCAAAGAGAACGATATGTCTTTGTTATGGTTATGAGTAATTTTTTTCTCTAATAGTTAAAAATTTTATTAGAAAAGAAAGTCATGAAGTCATTACTAGTTAAAGTTAAAGGAATACTCGGCTCAATAGAGCTCTGACTTTTTGTCAGCCTGGCTACAGTGCTGAAAGGAAACCTGGGGTTGTTCTTATTTTCTTCAATTAGTGATGAGTAGTAAGATGTCCTAGCTTTACGGAGGGCTTTTTTATAGAGCAACAGACTCTTTTTCCAGGCTAAGTGAAGATCTTCTAAATTAGTGAGATGCCATTTCCTCTCCAACTTACGGGTTATCTGCTTTAAGCTGCGAGTTTGTGAGTTATACCACGGAGTCAGGCACTTCTGATTTAAGGCTCTCTTTTTCAGAGGAGGTACAGCATCCAAAGTTGTCCTCAATGAGGATATAAAACTATTGACGAGATAATCTATCTCACTCACAGAGTTTAGGTAGCTACTCTGCCCTGTGTTGGTATATGGCATTGGAGAACATAAAGAAGGAATCATATCCTTAAACCTAGTTACAGCGCTTTCTGAAAGACTTCTACTGTAATGAAACTCATTCCCCACTGCTGGGTAGTCCATCAGAGTAAATGTAAATGTTATTAAGAAATGATCAGACAGAAGGGGGTTTTCAGGGAATACTGTTAAGTCTTCAATTTCCATACCATAAGTCAGAACAAGATCTAGGGTATGATTAAAGTGGTGGGTGGACTTATTTACATTTTGAGCAAAGCCAATCGAGTCTAACAATAGATTAAATGCAGTGTTGAGGCTGTCATTCTCATCATCTGTGTGGATGTTAAAATCACCCACTATGAATTAAAGCTCTGTCTGGGTTTTTGATTAATTAATAAGCTGGAGTGGAAGATTGCTGCTAATCCTCCGCCTCGGCCCGTGCTACGAGCATTCTGACAGTTAGTGTGACTCGGGGGTGTTGACTCATTTAAACTAACATATTCATCCTGCTGTAACCAGGTTTCTGTAAGGCAGAATAAATCAATATGTTGATCAATTATTATATCATTTACTAACAGGGACTTAGAAGATAGAGATCTAATGTTTAATAGACCACATTTAACTGTTTTAGTCTGTGGTGCAGTTGAAGTTGCTATATTATTTTTTCTTTTTGAATTTTTATGCTTAAATAGATTTTTGCTGGTTATTGGTGGTCTGGGAGTAGGCACCGTCTCTACGGGAATGGGGTAATGAGGGGATGGCAGGGGGAGAGAAGCTGCAGAGAGGTGTGTAAGACTACAACTCTGCTTCCTGGTCCCAACCCTGGATAGTCACTGTTTGGAGGATTTAAGAAAATTGGCCAGATTTCTAGAAATGAGAGCTGCTCCATCCAAAGTGGGATGGATGCCATCTCTCCTAACAAGACCAGGTTTTCCCCAGAAGCTTTGCTAATTATCTATGAAGCCCACCTCATTTTTTGGACACCACTCAGACAGCCAGCAATTCAAGGAGAACATGCGGCTAAACATGTCATTCCCGGTCCGATTGGGGAGGGGCCCAGAGAAAACTACAGAGTCCGACATTGTTTTTGCAAAGTTACACACCGATTCAGTGTTAATTTTAGTGACCTCCGATTGGCGTAAGCGGGTGTCATTACTGCCGACGTGAATTACAATCTTACTGAATTTACGCTTAGCCTTAGCCAGCAGTTTCAAATTTCCTTCAATGTCGCCTGCTCTGGCCCCTGGAAGACATTTGACTATGGTTGCTGGTGTTGCTAACTTCACATTTCTCAAAACAGAGTCGCCAATAACCAGAGTTTGTTCCTCGGCAGGTGTGTCGCCGAGTGGGGAAAAACGGTTAGAAATGTGAACGGGTTGGCGGTGTACACAGGGCTTCTGTTTAGGACTACTCTTCCTCCTCACAGTCACCCAGTCGGCCTGCTTTCCCGGCTGCTCGGGTTCTGCTAGAGGGGAACTAACGGCGGCTAAGCTACCTTGGTCCGCACCGACTACAGGGGCCTGGCTAGCTGTAGGATTTTCCACGGTGCGGAGCCGAGTCTCCAATTCGCCCAGCCTGGCCTCCAAAGCTACGAATAAGCTACACTTATTACAAGTACCATTACTGCTAAAAGAGGCCGAGGAATAACTAAACATTTTACACCCAGAGCAGAGAAGTGCGGGAGAGACAGGAGAAGCCGCCATGCTAAACCGGCTAAGAGCTAGTAGCTGCGCTAAGCTAGCGGATTCCTAAAAACACACAAAGTGAATCATGTATAAATAATTTAGAGGTGATTCAGCAGAGGGAGTGCTTTAGTTAAGGCACGTGAAGATTACACTGTGAAACAAATCATTATCTAGTTAACTAGATCAATCTAACTGTGCAGAATAAACAGCTAACAGATACAGCAAAACACTGCTGTGCTCCGGAACAGGAAGTGATACAATACCGCAGTGAGAGCCAACCACCAGTAGAAGCAGGAGTTTATGAATAAAGCGTTGGTCATAGAAACCTGCCTTATGAACCATTCTGATGGCTCTTTTCTGGAGAATGCATAACGGTTGAAGTGAGGATTTGTAAGTGTTTCCCCAAACTTCCACACAGTAATTCAGATATGGCAAAACAAGTGGACAATATAAAATATGTAGAGCTTTGTCATTCAATAAATATTTTGCTTTGTTGAGGACTGAAATGCTGGCAGCAGTGTTTCAGAGGGATATAAATGTAAAATGTTACTTTGGTCCTGGCCTCCCCAATAATACTCGCGCCTGTAGAGCTGCTGCGCTCAGACTGGAGCGCTGAGACTCACCGGGATAAGTTCTCCCCGACTGAACGGGGGATGTCTCATTTTGGGGAAAAACAACACACACGGAGCGGAGGATATTACCATTATTATTATTATTTTCACGCGTGACACTAACTTTAGTTTAGGAACCAGAGAAACGGGAGATATTAAGGTTCCAGTCCACAGCAGAGAACTGCATCGTTAGCTGCTCCACAAAAAAAAAACAAAAAAAAAAACTACGTTAATGACAAATGAATTAAAACTGTCTCTGTGAAGCGGGCGACGATTCTCACAGAGAAATAGAGACTTTAATCAGCAGAAAAGACAAACGCTTTGTTACAGGCTGATGAATAAATTGTGGACATGCTGCTTCTACATCAGAACCAGCAGTTCCACAATCAACATAGAGAAATGATTATTTTCCCGTTACACACCCTCAAAAACCACATAACGGCCCAACTGCAGTGTAATTTTTTGTTATGATGCTGGTGAGAACCCTGGCTCGTCTGAATCTCTTCACCCAAAGCAATCAAATGGACTGATGTGATTATTAACCATCAGATGACAAAGTAAAACCTCTTAAATCATTCTAAAGTCAGTTTTAAGCAGAAACGAGGTGATAATCGGTGACGCTTTGAAATGATGGATGCACAGTGAAAGCAACAGCTAGCAGCCCCTTGTAGCTGCAGCGCTCTGATCACTTCCTCCGTCTTTTATAATGAAATAATGCTGAATTTATGTGGAAATGATTGTTGTACAAAAGCTTCAGATTTCTGTCACTGAGATAGATGATGACTGGGGGCAGATTGAAGCAGAAATGAGGTGATAATCAGTGAACCGTGGCTAATGACGCTTGCGCAGTGAAGGCAGGGAGGAGTGACTTTTTAGGGGGGACCGTTCGGTTGGTCACGCTGGATCTGATCTGTATTGCTGATTTAGCGGATATTTGATTGTTTTTAACATTGAAAGCCCTTTTGATCTGTATTCTGTGTCATATTTTAGCTCATGAAAAGTCACTTCTAACTAGACTTTGACCTTGAAATTTTTTTTCCAAGGTAAAAATTTGTGGAATTGGAAACTAGTATTGGTGGAGGTTTGTGCTCTACGAGCGTGGTGCTCTAGTTATAATTGTGGCTGTGAGCTCAGAAAAATAGACAAAAATGTACTCGTCCTCCAGACTCTGGGACCCTGATTTTCCAATGAAATGCAAAGTTTACTTGCATCTGAAAAGACGACTTTGGACCACTGAGCAGTGGTCCAGTTCTTTTTCTCCTCAATCCAGATCAGACACTTCTGGCAGTGTCTCTGCTTCAGGAGTGGCTCGACAGTTGTCTGGGTGTGTCGGCTCTTGATGCTCTGACTCTAGTCCTCCAGGCTGCGGTCATCCCTGTTGACTGTGCGTCTTTGCTGACCACACATTTCATCTCCAGCCAACCCTCTGTGACTGTGCTTAGATCCAGCACTCTGTGGACAGCAGGGTCTTACCCTCCCTGTGGAGGGCACCAGTGGTGTCTGCCCCATGATGGTGGTTGTGTGGCCTGAACCCAACTGAAAGATTCATGACATTTATTTATTTAAAATAAATGTCACTCAAATCACTCAAACTATAAATGAAATATTCTGATATTTTGAGATACTTTTTTGGGAGCTATAGGGTGTAGTTATCAAATATAAAATTAAACAGGAAGTAAGTAAGTAAAAAAAAAAATGTTTGAAACATTTGAGTTCGTTTGCAATGAGTTTAGAAAATCAAAGATTTTCTCTCCAGACCTCCTTGGCGGCACGTCTGTCTGACGGTTTGATCTCTGGCGAGGTGCTGTGATGTGGAGATGAGTTTGTTTGTAAAAAGTGTCTTTTTGCTGTTTGACTCATGCGGGTTTGGAACTGTGTCCCCGCTGCAGCGTTCCATGAGTGGTGGATCAGCGGCGCGCTCAGGCACAGTCTGGTTAACTGTTCTGGATGTGCTCAGATCTCCTCGGTGCTGGCCGTCCCAGAGAGCCTCAGAGGAACCATCACGCTGCGCCGGGGGCCACAGCTCGTCCTGCTCAAGGTGGGGGGTGGTAATCTAGTTCTTGATTGTGTTTTAACTCCAGTAGTTTGTCCTCTTGTTGTCTTCTTCATGATTCGAGCGCTGCTGCTGAAGAAAACGGTGGCCTGATGAGCCTCCACCGCCTTTCAGCAACACCAAATAAAAGTTAATGTCATTTGTTTCTCCTTCATTTTTGTGCTCACAAGCCAGCTAACATCACCTCCACTGAAGGTAACGGTGAGGACGGCCTTTGCACATGCACCTTTGACCATATCGATTAAAACAAAAAACAAAAAAATCCAGAGGCCAGGATTACATCCACTAAGGATTACATCATCTCTGGGAGGATTGCAGCGCTGGAAAACTGCCTTGACCGTCAGTAATGACCACATCCTTTCTACATTCAGATGCATTGAGAGCCACTTTGTTCTCAGAACTGTGGAATCTTTCAGGCGTCTGCTAATCAGACATTCATTTGGCTTCCCCAAGACAGCTGCACTTCAAGGCCGCTGCGATAAAAAACCTCCAAGAAGATTAAACACTCAAGCCTCGCTTCCCCGGTCTCCCCCTCCCTCAGCTTCTCCAGCTCTGACGTTGACTGTGAACAGTGACTGCTCAGAGCTGAACCCCCCCTCCCTTCCAGGATTCAGTCATGGCCGTTGTTTAGCGCCAAAAAGGGCTGCTACTGGAGTGTTCTGATAAACTGGACTTTCAAATCTTGGCTGTCGTCCTGTGTTCTTGTTTGTCTGTGTGTTTACTGTTCTCTGTGCTGATAAGAGTTTTTTCCTCATTGTTGTGGCTTCTCGAAGGCAGCAACCTTGAGGGTTTTTTTCTCTTCCTTACCTTGTGTGTGCTTTTTTCTATGTTTATGTACCGGGCCGGCCTATGTGTGTTGTGTGTAATGTGTGTGTCGTTTGTTATGGGTCGGTCTTGGTTTGCTCAGCCCTGCTGTTGACCAAGGCAGGGATGTACAGCTGGAGCTGGTCCCCGGGCGCCTAATGGCGACTTCTGCTCCTACTGGCAATTAGGATGGGTTAAATGCAGTAGACACATTTCATTGTGCAGGGAACATGTTTTTCTGTGCATATGACAATAAAATTATTTTGAATCCCTTGAATCCTTTGAATCAAAACTACTTGACGGATTTTGAAGAAATTCTCACCACAGATAGCTATTAGGCCGTGGAAGACGCCACTGAATTTTGGAGATGATCCGGATTGGCGGAGGTCAGAAATCTCTGATTGCTCTTATTCTCTTATGTTTTTGTCCCATCATCTGCCAATAGGGACTGTTGTGTTTTTTTTTTGACTCACTGCTGTACTGACGGCAACAAACAAGATTTACAGGTACAGTCAGTAAACACTAGATAAATATTACTGCATAAAACCAAACCTGCCTCTGGAGGATTTGGTTTTGTGGCTTGTGTTACTCATTATTGGGTGCTTTAGTGAACGGACCCGTTTCCACTGCCGGAACTTGGGCGCCGTTTTAGGGGGCCGACACCTTTATGTGTCTCTACCACAGCAACCATTCCGAAGGTGCTGACAGTTTCTGTCTGTTATGTTTTTTTGTTGTTGTTGTTGTTTTTAATTTGATTGTTTTTTCCCCTCGGATGAACAGGCTCTTTACCTGTATTAATTGCACCTGTTTGAACTTGTTACCTGACACCAGTGCAGAATAAGAGGGCTTCTTAAAGAAAAATTAACAGGTCTGTGAGAGACAGAATTCTTGCTGGTTGGTAGGTGTTCAAATACTTATTTGCAGCAGTAACATACACCCAGGACAGGACGCCAGTCTGTCGCAGGGCCACAAACAGACAAACAAACACAGACACACCCACACACACACCTACGGACAATTTAAAGATTCCAATCCACCTAACCCGCATGTCTTTGGATGTGGGAGGAAACCCACGCAAACACGGGGAGAACATGCAAACTCCACACACAAAGGCCACAGGAATTGAACCCACGACCTTCTCGCTGTGAGGCAACAGTGCTAACCACTAATCCACCGTGCTGCCCTATACGAGGGCTGTCAATAAAGTTACGGTCCTTTCTATTTTTTTCAAAAACTATATGGATTTCATTCATATGTTTTTACGTCAGACATGCTTGAACCCTCGTGCGCATGCGTGAGTTTTTCCACGCCTGTCGGTGACGTCATTCGCCTGTGAGCACTCCTTGTGGGAGGAGTCGTCCAGCCCCTCGTCGGATTTCCTTTGTCTGAGAAGTTGCTGAGAGACTGGCGCTTTGTTTGATCAAAATTTTTTCTAAACCTGTGAGACACATCGAAGTGGACACGGTTCGAAAAATTAAGCTGGTTTTCAGTGAAAATTTTAACGGCTGATGAGAGATTTTGAGGTGATTCTGTCGCTTTAAGGACTTCCCACGGTGCGAGACGTCGCTCAGCGCTCTCAGCCGCCGTCGTCAGCCTGTTTCAAGCTGAAAACCTCCACATTTCAGGCTGTATTGATCCAGGACGTCGTGAGAGAACAGAAGTTTCAGAAGAAGTCGGTTTCAGCATTTTATCCGGATATTCCACTGTTAAAGGAGATTTTTTTTAATGAAAGACGTGCGGACGGGTCCGCGCGTTGGGACGCAGCCGCCGCGACGCTCCGCCACAGGAAAAACACCTCTGTTTGAAAGCCTTAAGGACAAGTTGGAACATGTCCTGCCTGTTAAACAATTTCTCATATACTCACTCCACTGAAAGCCATCAAAAGCCGCCTGGATTTTACAAATGGTTATCAACACGGAGGTGTTTTTCCTGTGCCGCCGCACCGCGTCGGCTGCGTCCCGACGCGCGGATCCGTCCGCACGTCTTTCATTAAAAAAATCTTTAACAGTGGAATATCCGGATAAAATGCTGAAACCGACTTCTTCTGAAACTTCTCTGTTCTCTCACGACGTCCTGGATCAATAGAGCCTGAAATGTGGAGGTTTTCAGCTTGAACAGGCTGATGACGCCGCCTGAGAGCGCAGCGCGACGTCTCGCACCGTGAAAAGTCCTTAAAGCGACAGAATCACCTCAAAATCTCTCATCAGCTGTTAAAATTTTCACTGAAAACCAGCTTAATTTTTCGAACCGTGTCCACTTCGATGTGTCTCACAGGTTTAGAAAAAATTTTGATCAAACAACGCGCCAGTCTCTCAGCAACTTCTCAGACAAAGGAATTCCGACGAGGAGCTGGACGACTCCTCCCACAAGGAGTGCTCACAGGCGAATGACGTCACCGACAGGCGTGGAAAAACTCACGCATGCGCACGAGGGTTCAAGCATGTCTGACGTAAAAACATATGAATGAAATCCATATAGTTTTTGAAAAAAATAAAAAGGACCTGTACTTTATTGACAGCCCTCGTGTATATATATATATATATATATATTATATAAATAAAACCACCTTTCATCTGAGGGGAAAAAACAATCACATTAAAAACAACAAAAATATATACATACAGTAATGTTCAGAATAATAGTAGTGCTATGTGACTAAAAAGATTAGATTCAAGATTCAAGCATTTATTGTCATTGCCACAAAGAAAAACGAAATTACGTCTGGAGCATCCACATACGTAGTTAAAAAGAGCAACCAGTGCAATAAATAACCCCCTAAATACCCCATGCAACATTTATCAAATCAAATCAATTTTATTTATATAGCGCCAAATCACAACAAACAGTTGCCCCAAGGCGCTTTATATTGTAAGGCAAGGCCATACACTAATTACGGAAAAACCCCAACGGTCAAAACGACCCCCTGTGAGCAACCACTTGGCAACAGTGGGAAGGAAAAACTCCCTTTTAACAGGAAGAAACCTCCAGCAGAACCAGGCTCAGGGAGGGGCAGTCTTCTGCTGGGACTGGTTGGGGCTGAGGGAGAGAACCAGGAAAAAGACATGCTGTGGAGGGGAGCAGAGATCAATCACTAATGATTAAATGCAGAGTGGTGCATACAGAGCAAAAAGAGAAAGAAACACTCAGTGCATCATGGGAACCCCCCAGCAGTCTATGTCTATAGCAGCATAACTAAGGGATGGTTCAGGGTCACCTGATCCAGCCCTAACTATAAGCTTTAGCAAAAAGGAAAGTTTTAAGCCTAATCTTAAAAGTAGAGAGGGTGTCTGTCTCCCTGATCTGAATTGGGAGCTGGTTCCACAGGAGAGGAGCCTGAAAGCTGAAGGCTCTGCCTCCCATTCTACTCTTACAAACCCTAGGAACTACAAGTAAGCCTGCAGTCTGAGAGCGAAGCGCTCTATTGGGGTGATATGGTACTATGAGGTCCCTAAGATAAGATGGGACCTGATTATTCAAAACCTGATAAGTAAGAAGAAGAATTTTAAATTCTATTCTAGAATTAACAGGAAGCCAATGAAGAGAGGCCAATATGGGTGAGATATGCTCTCTCCTTCTAGTCCCTGTTAGTACTCTAGCTGCAGCATTTTGAATTAACTGAAGGCTTTTCAGGGAACTTTTAGGACAACCTAATAATAATGAATTACAGTAGTCCAGCCTAGAGGAAATAAATGCATGAATTAGTTTTTCAGCATCACTCTGAGACAAGACCTTTCTAATTTTAGGGATATTGCGCAAATGCAAAAAAGCAGTCCTACATATTTGTTTAATATGCACATTGAATGACATATCCTGATCAAAAATGACTCCAAGATTTCTCACAGTATTACTAGAGATCAGGGAAATGCCATCCAGAGTAAGGATCTGGTTAGACACCATGTTTCTAAGATTTGTGGGGCCAAGTACAATAACTTCAGTTTTATCTGAGTGTAAAAGCAGGAAATTAGAGGTCATCCATGTCTTTATGTCTGTAAGACAATCCTGCAGTTTAGCTAATTGGTGTGTGTCCTCTGGCTTCATAGATAGATAAAGCTGGGTATCATCTGCGTAACAATGAAAATTTAAGCAATGCCGTCTAATAATACTACCTAAGGGAAGCATGTATAAAGTGAATAAAATTGGTCCTAGCACAGAACCTTGTGGAACTCCATAATTAACATTAGTCTGTGAAGAAGATTCCCCATTTACATGAACAAATTGTAATCTATTAGATAAATATGATTCAAACCACCGCAGCGCAGTGCCTTTAATACCTATGGCATGCTCTAATCTCTGTAATAAAATTTTATGGTCAACAGTATCAAAAGCAGCACTGAGGTCTAACAGAACAAGCACAGAGATGAGTCCACTGTCATAAGGCCATAAGAAGATCATTTGTAACCTTCACTAATGCTGTTTCTGTACTATGATGAATTCTAAAACCTGACTGAAACTCTTCAAATAGACCATTCCTCTGCAGATGATCAGTTAGCTGTTTTACAACTACCCTTTCAAGAATTTTTGAGAGAAAAGGAAGGTTGAAGATTGGCCTATAATTAGCTAAGATAGCTGGGTCAAGTGATGGCTTTTTAAGTAATGGTTTAATTACTGCCACCTTAAAAGCCTGTGGTACATAGCCAACTAATAAAGATAGATTGATCATATTTAAGATCGAAGCATTAATTAATGGTAGGGCTTCCTTGAGCAGCCTGGTAGGAATGGGGTCTAATAGACATGTTGATGGTTTCGAGGAAGTAACTAATGAAAATAACTCAGACAGAACAATCGGAGAGAAAGAGTCTAACCAAATACCGGCATCACTGAAAGCAGCCAAAGATAACGATACGTCTTTGGGATGGTTATGAGTAATTTTTTCTCTAATAGTTAAAATTTTATTAGCAAAGAAAGTCATGAAGTCATTACTAGTTAAAGTTAAAGGAATACTCGGCTCAGTAGAGCTCTGACTCTTTGTCAGCCTGGCTACAGTGCTGAAAAGAAACCTGGGGTTGTTCTTATTTTCTTCAATTAGTGATGAGTAGTAAGATGTCCTAGCTTTACGGAGGGCTTTTTTATAGAGCAATAGACCATTTCGTCTCCAACTTACGGGTTATCTGCTTTAAGCTGCGAGTTTGTGAGTTATACCACGGAGTCAGGCACTTCTGATTTAAAGCTCTCTTTTTCAGAGGAGCTACAGCATCCAAAGTTGTCTTCAATGAGGATGTAAAACTATTGACGAGATACTCTCTCACTTACAGAGTTTAGGTAGCTACTCTGCACTGTGTTGGTATATGGCATTAGAGAACATGAAGGAAACATATCCTTAAACCTAGTTACAGCGCTTTCTGAAAGACTTCTAGTGTAATGAAACTTATTCCCCACTGCTGGGTAGTCCATCAGAGTAAATGTAAATGTTATTAAGAAATGATCAGACAGAAGGGAGTTTTCAGGGAATACTGTTAAGTCTTCAATTTCCATACCATAAGTCGGAACAAGATCTAAGATATGATTAAAGTGGTGGGTTGAGTCTAACAATAGATTAAATGCAGTGTTGAGGCTGTCATTCTCAGCTTCTGTGTGGATGTTAAAATCACCCACTATAATTATCTTGTCTGAGTTAAGCACTAAGTCAGACAAAATGTCTGAAAATTCACAGAGAAACTCACAGTAACGACCAGGTGGACGATAGATAATAACAAATAAAACTGTTTTTTGGGACTTCCAATTTGGATGGACAAGACTAAGAGTCAAGCTTTCAAATGAATTAAAGCTCTGTCTGGGTTTTTGATTAATTAATAAGCTGGAATGGAAGATTGCTGCTAATCCTCCGCCTCGGCCCGTGCTACGAGCGTTCTGACAGTTAGTGTGTCTCGGGGGTGTTGACTCATTTAAACTAACATATTCATCCTGCTGTAACCAGGTTTCTGTAAGGCAGAATAAATCAATATGTTGCTCAATTATTATATCATTTACTAACAGGGACTTAGAAGAGAGAGACCTAATGTTTAATAGACCACATTTAACTGTTTTAGTCTGTGGTGCAGTTGAAGGTGCTATATTATTTTTTCTTTTTGAATTTTTATGCTTAAATAGGTTTTTGCTGGTTATTGGTGGTCTGGGAGCAGGCACCGTCTCTACGGGGATGGGGTAATGAGGGGATGGCAGTGGGAGAGAAGCTGCAGAGAGGTGTGTAAGACTACAACTCTGCTTCCTGGTCCCAACCGTGGATAGTCACGGTTTGGAGGATTTAAGAAAATTGGCCAGATTTCTAGAAATGAGAGCTGCTCCATCCAAAGTGGGATGGATGCCGTCTCTCCTAACAAGACCAGGTTTTCCCAGAAGCATTGCCAATTATCTATGAAGCCCACCTCATTTTTTGGACATTTTTTATAACATCTGTACAGTGACATTTGACAGCAGTATAAAAACAAGATATTGAAAAAATGCATTAAGAGTAAGAACAGACCAAATAAATAAATATAAAAATGGTAACACTGTACAGCAATGCAGAAACCAGTTCAATACTATTAATTGATGGCTATAATCCACGGAAGGAGGGACATAGGGGGAAGAGGGCAATTTCCAAATAAATAAATAATAATAACAATGTGCAACAAAGCAAAACCAGTTCAGTGCTACTACAATTGATTATGAACTCAATGCAGTTGATATAGTTATAGTCCGTGGGAGGGAGGCAAAGAGGGGGGGAGGGCAGAGTTCAATAATCTGACAGCTTGAGGATACAGGCTATTGGCCAGTCTAGATTTTCTGGCCTTTACGGCCCTATACCTTCTCCCTGAAGGCAACAGATGGAGAAAGTGATAAGCAGGATGATGCTGGTCTCGCAGGATATTACGCACTCTGTTAAGACAGCGAGTGGGATAGATAGTGTTAATCTCTGGGAGAGTCGTCCCAATGATACTCCCCGCTATTTTCACCACCTGCTGAAGTGCCTGCTGATCAGCCTTAGTGCAGCTGGAGAACCACACTAACAACCCATATGTCAGCACACTACTGATGGCACAGTTATTAATCCAGGTTTTGAGTATATTTCTTATTGTTACATGGGAAACAAGGTACCAGTAGATTCAGTAGATTCTCACAAATCCAACAAGACCAAGCATTCAAGATATGCACACTCTTAAGGCTATGAAATTGGGCTATTAGTAAAAAAAAGTAGAAAAGGGGGTGTTCACAATAATAGTCGTGTGGCATTCAGTCAGTGAGTTTGTCAATTTTGTGGAACAAACCGGTGTGAATCAGGTGTCCCCTATGTAAGGATGAAGCCAGCACCTGTTGAACATGCTTTTCTCTTTGAAAGCCTGAGGAAAATGGGACGTTCAAGACATTGTTCAGAAGAACAGCGTAGTTTGATTAAAAAGTTGATTGGAGAGGGGAAAACTTATACGCAGGTGCAAAAAATTATAGGCTTTTCATCTACAATGATCTCCAGTGCTTTAAAATGGACAAAAAAAAAAAACAGAGACGCGTGGAAGAAAACGGAAAACAACCATCAAAATGAATAGAAGAATAACCAGAATGGCAAAGGCTCACCCACTGATCAGCTCCAGGATGATCAAAGACAGTCTGGAGTTACCTGTAAGTGCTGTGACAGTTAGACGACACCTGTGTGAAGCTAATTTATTTGCAAGAATCCCCCACAAAGTCCCTCTGTTAAATAAAAGACATGTGCAGAAGAGGTTACAATTTGCCAAAGAACACATCAACTGGCCTAAAGAGAAATGGAGGAATATTTTGTGGACTGATGAGAGTAAAATTGTTCTTTTTGGGTCCAAGGGCCGCAGACAGTTTGTGAGACGACCCCCAAACTCTGAATTCAAGCCACAGTTCACAGTGAAGACAGTGAAGCATGGTGGTGCAAGCATCATGATATGGGCATGTTTCTCCTACTATGGTGTTGGCCCTATATATCGCATACCAGGTATCATGGATCAGTTTGGATATGTCACAATACTTGAAGAGGTCATGTTGCCTTATGCTGAAGAGGACATGCCCTTGAAATGGGTGTTTCAACAAGACAATGACCCCAAGCACACTAGTAAACCAGCAAAATCTTGGTTCCAAACCAACAAAGTTAATGCCTCGCAGATGTGAAGAAATCATGAAAAACTGTGGTTATACAACTATCAATCAATCAATCAACTTTTTTCTTATATAGCGGCAAATCACAACAAACAGTTGCCCCAAGGCGCTCCATATTGTAAGGCAAGGCCATACAATAATTATGAAAAACCCCAACGGTCAAAACGACCCCCTATGAGCAAGCACTTGGCCACAGTGGGAAGGAAAAACTCCCTTTTAACAGGAAGAAACCTCCAGCAGAACCAGGCTCAGGGAGGGGCAGTCTTCTGCTGAGACTGGTTGGGGCTGAGGGAAAGAACCAGGAAAAAGACATGCCGAGAAGGGGGGCAGAGATCGATCACTAATGATTAAATGCAGAGTGATGCATACGGAGCAAAAAGAGAAAGAAACAGTGCATCATGGGAACCCCCCCACAGTCTACATCTAAAGCAACATAACCAAGGGATGGTCCAGGGTCACCCGATCCAGCCCTAACTATAAGCCTTAGCGAAAAGGAAAGTTTTAAGCCTAATCTTAAAAGTAGAGAGGGTATCTGTCTCCCTGATCTGAATTGGGAGCTGGTTCCACAGGAGAGGAGCCTGAAAGCTGAAGGCTCTGCCTCCCATTCTACTCTTACAAACCCTAGGAACTACAAGTAAGCCCGCAGTCTGAGAGCGAAGCGCTCTAATGGGGTAATATGGTACTACGAGGTCCCTAAGATGGGACCTGATTATTCAAAACCTTATAAGTAAGAAGAAGAATTTTAAATTCTATTCTAGAATTAACAGGAAGCCAATGAAGAGAGGCCAACACGGGTGAGATATGCTCTCTCCTGCTAGTCCCCGTCAGTACTCTAGCTGCAGCATTCTGAACCAACTGAAGGCTTTTTAGGGAACTTTTAGGACAACCTGATAATAATGAATTACAATAGTCCAGCCTAGAGGAAATAAATGCATGAATTAGTTTTTCAGCATCACTCTGAGACAAGACCTTTCTGATTTTAGAGATATTGCGTAAATGCAAAAAGGCAGTCCTACATATTTGTTTAATATGCGCTTTGAATGACATATCCTGATCAAAAATGACTCCAAGATTTCTCACAGTATTACTAGAGATCAGGGAAATGCCATCCAGAGTAACGATCTGGTTAGACACCATGCTTCTAAGATTTGTGGGGCCAAGTACAATAACTTCAGTTTTATCTGAGTTTAAAAGCAGGAAATTAGAGGTCATCCATGTCTTTATGTCTGTAAGACAATCCTGCAGTTTAGCTAATTGGTGTGTATCCTCTGGCTTCATGGATAGATAAAGCTGGGTATCATCTGCGTAACAATGAAAATTTAAGCAATACCGTCTAATAATACTGCCTAAGGGAAGCATGTATAAAGTGAATAAAATTGGTCCTAGCACAGAACCTTGTGGAACTCCATAATTAACTTTAGTCTGTGAAGAAGATTCCCCATTTACATGAACAAACTGTAATCTATTAGACAAATATGATTCAAACCACCGCAGCGCAGTGCCTTTAATACCTATGACATGCTCTAATCTCTGTAATAAAATTTTATGGTCAACAGTATCAAAAGCAGCACTGAGGTCCAACAGAACAAGCACAGAGATAAGTCCACTGTCCGAAGCCATAAGAAGATCATTTGTAACCTTCACTAATGCTGTTTCTGTACTATGATGAATTCTAAAACCTGACTGAAACTCTTCAAATAGACCATTCCTCTGCAGGTGATCAGTTAGCTGTTTTACAACTACCCTCTCAAGAATCTTTGAGAGAAAAGGAAGGTTGGAGATTGGCCTATAATTAGCTAAGATAGCTGGGTCAAGTGATGGCTTTTTAAGTAATGGTTTAATTACTGCCACCTTAAAGGCCTGTGGTACATAACCAACTAACAAAGATAGATTGATCATATTTAAGATTGAAGCATTAAATAATGGTAGGACTTCCTTGAGCATCCTGGCAGGAATGGGGTCTAATAAACATGTTGATGGTTTTGATGAAGTAACTAATGAAAATAACTCAGAACAATCGGAGAGAAAGAGTCTAACCAAATACCGGCATCACTGAAAGCAGCCAAAGATAACGATACATCTTTGGGATGGTTATGAGTAATTTTTTCTCTAATAGTCAAAATTTTGTTAGCAAAGAAAGTCATGAAGTCATTACTAGTTAAAGTTAATGGAATACTCAGCTCAATAGAGCTCTGACACTTTGTCAGCCTGGCTACAGTGCTGAAAAGAAACCTGGGGTTGTTATTTATTGTTAATTATTTTCTTCAATTAGTGATGAGTAGAAAGATGTCCTAGCTTTACGGAGGGCTTTTTTATAGAGCAACAAACTCTTTTTCCAGGCTAAGTGAAGATCTTCTAAATTAGTGAGACGCCATTTCCTCTCCAACTTACGGGTTATCTTCTTTAAGCTATGAGTTTGTGAGTTATACCACGGAGTCAGACACTTCTGATTTAAAGCTCTCTTTTTCAGAGGAGCTACAGCATCCAAAGTTGTCTTCAATGAGGATGTAAAACTATTGACGAGATACTCTAACTCCCTTACAGAGTTTAGGTAGCTACTCTGCTCTGTGTTGGTATATGACATTAGAAAACATAAAGAAGGAATCATATCCTTAAACCTAGTTACAGCGCTTTCTGAAAGACTTCTAGTGTAATGAAACTTATTCCCCACTGCAGGGTAGTCCATCAGGGTAAATGTAAATGTTATTAAAAAATGATCAGACAGAAGGGAGTTTTCAGGGAATACTGTTAAGTCTTCTATTTCCATACCATAAGTCAGAACAAGATCTAAAATATGATTAAAGTGGTGGGTGGACTCATTTACTTTTTGAGCAAAGCCGATAGAGTCTAATAATAGATTAAATGCAGTGTTGAGGCTGTCATTCTCAGCATCTGTGTGGATGTTAAAATCGCCCACTATAATTATCTTATCTGAGCTAAGCACTAAGTCAGACAAAAGGTCTGAAAATTCACAGAGAAACTCACAGTAACGACCAGGTGGACGATAGATAATAACAAATAAAACTGGTTTTTGGGACTTCCAATTTGGATGGACAAGACTAAGAGACAAGCTTTCAAATGAATTAAAGCTCTGTCTAGTTTTTTGATTAATTAATAAGCTGGAATGGAAGATTGCTGCTAATCCTCCGCCCCGGCCCGTGCTACGAGCATTCTGACAGTTAGTATGACTCGGGGGTGTTGACTCATTTAAACTAACATATTCATCCTGCTGTAACCAGGTTTCTGTTAGGCAGAATAAATCAATACGTTGATCAATTATTATATCATTTACCAACAGGGACTTAGAAGAGAGAGACCTAATGTTTAATAGACCACATTTAACTGTTTTAGTCTGTGGTGCAATTGAAGGTGCTATATTATTTTTTCTTTTTGAATTTTTATGCTTAAATAGATTTTTGCTGGTTATTGGTGGTCTGGGAGCAGGCACCGTCTCTACGGGGATGGGGTAATGAGGGGATGGCAGGGGGAGAGAAGCTGCAGAGAGGTGTATAAGACCACAGCTCTGCCTCCTGGTCCCAACGCTAGATAGTCACAGTTTGGAGGATCCAAAAAAATTGGCCAGATTTCTAGAAATGAGAGCTGCTCCCTCTAAAGTGGGATGGATGCCGTCTCTCCTAACAAGACCAGGTTTTCCCCAGAAGCTTTGCCAATTATCAATGAAGCCCACCTCATTTTTTGGACACCACTCAGACAGCCAGCAATTCAAGGAGAACATGCGGCTAAACATGTCACTCCCGGTCTGATTGGGGAGGGGCCCAGAGAAAACAACAGAGTCCGACATTGTTTTTTCAAAGTTACACACCGATTTAATGTTAATTTTAGTGACCTCCGATTGGCGTAACCGAGTGTCATTACTGCCGACGTGAATTACAATCTTACCAAATTTACGCTTAGCCTTAGCCAGCAATTTCAAATGTCCTTCGATGTCGCCTGCTCTGGCCCCCGGAAGACAATTGACTATGGTTGCTGGTGTCGCCAACTTCACATTTCTCAAAACAGAGTCGCCAACAACCAGAGTTTGATCCTCGGCGAGTGTATCGTCGAGTGGGGAAAAACGGTTAGAGATGTGAACGGGTTGGCGGTGTACACGGGGCTTCTGTTTAGAACTACGCTTCCTCCTCACCAGTCACCCAGTCAGCCTGCTTTCCCGGCTGCTCGGGATCTGCCAGGGGGTAACTAACAGCGGCTAAGCTACCTTGGTCCGCACCGACTACAGGGGCCTGGCTAGCTGTAGAATTTTCCACGGTGCGGAGCCGAGCCTCCAATTCGCCCAGCCTGGCCTCCAAAGCTACGAATAAGCTGCACTTATTACAAGTACCGTTACTGCTAAAGGAGGCCGAGGAATAACTAAACATTTCACACCCAGAGCAGAAAAGTACGGGAGAGACGGGAGAAGCCGCCATGCTAAAACCGGCTAAGAGCTAGTAGCTGCGCTAAGCTAGCGGATTCCCAAAAACACACAAAGTGAATAATGTGCAAATAATCCAGAGGTGATTCAGCAGAAGGAGTGCCCCAATCAAGGCACCAAACAGGCCATGAAGCAGCACAGGCAACGCACGACAACAGCGAACGCACGACAACGGTGCTAAAATAAAATAAAAATAAAAAATAAATAAAAAAATAAAAACGAAAGCGTTAGCAAGCTAGTTAGCTTGCCAACGCTAATGAAAGTTAGCTGATAAAAGTGCTCCGTCGCGATGTTTCGACCGTTAGAGGTCTTCCTTAGGCGTTGGAGCACAGTAAAAAAGTAAAAAAAAGTAAAAAGGTAAAAAAGTAAAAAAGTCTTGAAAAAGACTGTTAGTTCAAGTCCAAAGCAGCAGGTAGCAGTCTCTGTGTAAACAGTCCCAACAGAGAGCCAAAAAAAGACTCAACTAAATACTAGTTTAGTGATTCACAGGATTGCTAAAAAAAGCAGCTTGAAAATAATAGTTTTGAGTTTGTAGCGTCAACAGCAGATGCTACTATTATTGTGAACACCCCCTTTTCTACTTTTTTTTATTAATAGCCCAATTTCATAGCCTTAAGAGTGTGCATATCATGAATGCTTGGTCTTGTTGGATTTGTGAGAATCTACTGAATCTGGTACCTTGTTTCCCATGTAACAATAAGAAATATACTCAAAACCTGGATTAATCTTTTTAGTCACATAGAACTACTATTATTATGAACACTACTGTATATAATATTTTCTGGATGAAGGATGGTAATATTTTCTGTCTTTTTTCTGGATGAAGGTTGCTGATATTTTCAATTTTTTTTTTTTTTTGATGACGGTTGCTGATATATGGAAGCTCGTTTGCGCCACTTGAAAAAAAGGTTTTTTGATTAATTGCGAGATATCTCACAATTCTGAGTTACTATCTCGCAATTCTGACTTATCTCACAATTCTGACTTACTATCTCGCAATTCTGACTTATTATCTCACAATTCTGACTTATTATCTCGCAATTCTGAGTTACTATCTCGCAATTCTGAGTTACTATTACATGGAATGATAACCATTGTTTTGTGTACATTTTTATAATAATAATAATTCTGATGATGATTAGGATACTCTTAATAAATTAATATACGTATTATATACAGACATAATACATATGCAGACAATAGGAATCAACGCTAATTTCAACAGGGTCCTCAAACGTTCCACAGTGATTCAAGCTGCATATTCACTTATAACGTCAATGAATAAAATTAAAATAATTTAAACAAATAAACACTAAAACAAACACCATCGTGTGATGAAACGTCATAAAATAAACATGATAATATCAGACGCGTCGTTCCTACTGAACAAAACCAGCCAATTAGTGCTGTGTTCACTCCCACATATCTGGAGACAACATGAGATAGAATAAGTATCATATTGATTTGTGTACGTTTTTGTTGCGCAAACTGTGTATCTGTGCTGTTAATTGTGAGTTTAAAGGTGACGAGGTTCAAATGCGCGTTCCCGCGAAGGGGGTGCTTTTCACAACAGGGGCAATGCATTTCGTAACGTAAAGTATCTCAGAATTGGGAGATAGTAACTCAGAATTGCGAGATAATAAGTCAGAATTGCGAGATAAGTCAGAATTGCGAGATAGTAACTCAGAATTGCGAGATAATAAGTCAGAATTGGGAGATAGTAACTCAGAATTGCGAGATAGTAACTCAGAATTGCGAGATAATAAGTCAGAATTGCGAGATAATAAGTCAGAATTGCGAGATAGTAACTCAGAATTGCGAGATAATAAGTTAGAATTGCGAGATAGTAACTCAGAATTGTGAGATAAGTCAGAATTGCGAGATAAGTCAGAATTGCGAGATAGTAACTCAGAATTGCGAGATAATAAGTCAGAATTGTGAGATAATAAGTCAGAATTGCGAGAAAAACATTTTTTTTCAAGTGGCGCAAACAGGCTTCCATACTGATATATATAATATATATATTTTTTGTTTGTTTTGGTGTTGGTGGTGTTTGCAGGGTGGTGACTCTCTGAGCATACAGCGCCAGCAGCTGGAGGAGCTCTACTTAGGACATTCAGCGTCCATGTCCATCCTGCTGGAGCACGACAGTCCATTGAATCATGAGCTCGGCCTCCCCAAAGGACCCGCCAACTTCTCTCTGCTCTGGTACTGACCCGTCCGACTCCTTTTTTAAAGGCCCGGTCACACGGCGATCGCTGAACGAAGGAAAAAAGATAGATAGATGGATAGAAAGATAAATACTTTATTGATCCCAAAGGAAATTGTGCATTGTCCCTGCTCCAAGGATAAATAGAATTAAAAGATACAATAAAATGGAAGGAACAAAGCCCACCACAAAATAAATAAATAATAACTAAAAACTAGCTGCTAAAGCACATTCTCCCTCCTGCTCCTCCCAGCAGAGGCCTCGTTAAACAGCCTGATGGCACGCGGAACAAATGAGTTCCTCAGTCTCTCTGTAGAACATCTCAATGAGAGGGAGCCACAGCTGTCCTGTCATTAGGAGGGTGCCAACTAGAGCACAATAGGTTCTAATTAGAGCTATTGTTTAGTCACTAGCCTTAGCAGTCAGCCTCTCGGTAGGAGGGGTCTGGTTAGGTTTAAAACTCCAGCTTTTGTGACTTCGGTTCATTCTTCTCGACAAGAGTGAAGACAGAAGTCAGACCACCAGAGCAAGAATTTTAGCTGAGGAAGCTTCTGCGATTTGAAGTGAAATGTCCTCGTGTCAAGCAACCCAGTCCAGTCAAAGATTCAAGCTTTTTCTACTATCTCAATGAGAGAAATCTCGAGCTTACTGAGCTTCTCTGGATGGAGAAGACAGAGTTCAGAGGTGACTCTCATTAGACAGGATGGCATGGGTCTTTGTGAGTGTTCTCTGCTCCACCACTGTCTCCACAGAGTCCAAGCCCAGACCCACTACAGAACTGGCCCTCTTAATGAGCCACAAAGTCACAAATCATCGAGACAAAGTGGACGAATGAGTCGGCACTTCTCCCATCACCGAAAAGCCTGCGAGTCCAGAGCACATAAAAGAACAAAAGAAAACTGAAATTAATAAAATTGCTGTCTGTGGCTGGAACATTCCAGCCACAGACAAAACTAGAACGTGCGCACAACCGTCTGTGGCGCACAGCCGTTTGTGTGTGTGTGTGTGTGCGCACAGCCAGCATGTGAACGTGCGTAAATAGTTAAAGTAGCTGATCAAACATTCTTGCCGCTGTTGTTTCTGTTTGAAAACGTTGCTTTTTGTCCCTCACGTGGACGAGTCACGTTCAGCTCGTCGGATCTTTAGTTACTGATCCGTTCAGATATCGTCGACATTTGTGCACGGTGTCGGACTTGGGAGGTTGGATGAAGTTGGACGACAGTCAAACAGAATGCTGATGGTACGGGAACTACGCAAATGATGAGGAACCATCACGACAGAAAACAAAATGGAATATGGATGAATTGAGGTTGTCATCGGGTTTCATTCACATTTTTCAACAGTTTGAAAATTCTGATGAAACACCAGCTACAGGAACGAAGCTGGATGAAGGTTAAACGAGGTTTCCAAAAGTCAGCGTCAGTCCAGAATTCTTGTTTCATTTTGGATTCGGTGTCCTTTTTGTTTTTGGTTAAACCTTAAGCTGACCTGCCATAAGGACACCGGGAAGATGGGTGCCATGTCCTTGTCTTCAGAGTGGAGTTTGAGCCTGTCCCTAACTTTTACAAACCTGAGAATGGGAGCTTTTCTGAGGTCTCAGAGGTTACAAATGGGCTGTTTCAGGCGTTTATAACAGGAGAGTTTCTGTCTGAAACTGGTTCAGTGAGTCTGAAACTGGTTCAGTAAATGGAAATGGTAAATGGATTGCATTTATATCGCGCTTTTCCATCTGCATCAGAAGCTCTAAGTGCTTTACAATTATGCTTCACATTCACCTCGATGTCAGGGTGCTGCCATACAAGGTGCTCACTACACACCAGGAGCAGCAACTAGGGGATTAAAGGCCTTGCCCAAGGGCCCTTAGTGATTTTCCAGTCAGGCAGGGATTTGAACCCATGATCTTCTGGACTCAAGCCCAACACCTTAACCACTAGACCACCACTCCCCCTTCAGTGAGTCTGAAACTGGTTCAGAGCTGCTCCATGAATATTCAGACTTCAGTAAAAATCTCCAGGGTCTCGTTCTAATGAGTGTCTGGTGTTTGCAGGAGGTTCAGTTCTGGAACCAGGGAAAAGGTACTGAGGTGGCTTTTCCCAAAGGCGGAGCTCTGCCCCCTGCTGGACAGTGCTGGGACAGTCCTGCAGCGCTGCCTGGTCACACACAGCACCACTTCACACAGCAAGGTGAGCAGCAGCCGTTCACACCTCACTCACCTGTTTGTGGGATCGAACCGTTGTCCCTTTCCTTACTCATCAGACTGCAGATTTCCCAAAAACCCACGTTGTAATAAAAGAAGGTGTTTGTGTGACACATCTTGCAGTTGTCGTTTTTGATTTGCTGGCCAACAAACTGGTTTTGAGATTTTGGGGTTTGATCTTTGTTTCAGGGTGTAGTGGTTCTGGGTTGGCTGGTGGTGGGAGAGGGGCTGCCCACGGTTCGGGTTGTGCCAGTTCAGCACTGTCAGAAACACTGCAGCTCCTTCAACCTGTGGCTCACCCCGGGAGACATGGGTAAGACTAATAGACACACCGCATTCACCGGACAAACCAGAGAGTCGACCTTCAGAACGAAACCAGCCAGAACCCGCACTGTGTCCAAGGCTCAGAGAGAACACAAAACGGCAGTAAACCCCCCAGAACACCGCAACAGTTAACCAAGAAGAAAATTATATTTTTAGAGGAGAAAAAAAATCATGCCGTGTGATTAAAAACTAAAAGTAGACATGTTTTTGTCTTGGAAATGAAACAGTGTTAAGGACGTATATTTCTTTTAGATGCACTGTAGCTCCGCCTACTTCTCTGCTTCTGCATTGAGAGCTGCTGTGACGTCATTTCAACAAACGTATCCTACCAGGAGGTCATTCTACACCAACTCAACAGGAAGTCAAAAAGAAAAACAGTCAAACCAAAAACAGAATTCAGAGATGTTCATGAAGTATGTTTGTGTTTAACCCTCTGGGGTTGATGGACGTGCCCACGTGTCCAAATCCATTTTTTGTCATGTTTCTATTAATAGATCAGCAACAGAACATCACAGAGGCTTCATTCCTCCACTTTCTGGAACTACAAATGGTCGGCTTTAAATCAGTCCCGCCCACTGGTCTGTATGTCCCTCACAGGCAATCCTAGAAGCTGGAGAATGTCACATGGGTTCATCTGCTCCTCCTCTTGTGCTTTCAGCAGACTGATGGTTCTCAGTCTGTGTCAGATGCTGCAGGAGGTTCCTCATTTTTACTGAAAATGTAATTTCAACAAAAAAGTACCAGAAAACACAAATTTTTATTCACTCTTTTACAAAAGGAACTGGACATGGAAAAACAGGAATTACTATTTTCCCCCCAAGTGGATGGATTGCAAGCAGTCACAGTGGATCAGTGGTTAGCACTGTTGCTTCACAGCGAGAAGGTCATGGGATCGATTCCCACATGTGGTCTTTCTGTGTGGAGTTTGCATGTTCTCCCCATGTTTGTGTGGGTTCCCTCCGGGTGCTCCGGCTTCCTCCCACATCCAAAGACGTGGGTTCGGTGGACTGGAATCTTTAAACTGTCCATAGGTGTGAATGTGTTTGTCCGTCTGTATGTGACAGACTGGTGTCCTGTCCAGGGTGAACCCGCCGCACGCCCTGTGACTGCTGGGATAGGCTCCACCCCCCACGACCCGTAATTGGAGTAAGCGGTTATAGAAAATGGATGGATGGACTGATTGCACAGAGCAGCTTTAATGTGTAGGTGACACCAAAAAATGTGCACAAATAATCACTAAAAATGATGAAATGTTGATATTTTAAAAAATACTGAACAATAAAAGTCGATGATAAGTGCAGAGGTGAAGGATAAACTACAGCTGTCTGAAGCCTGCACTCGATTTCAGCCCTCAGCCACGGCCATATTGTTGCTACATCGTCACCAGAACAGGACCTACTGATTCAGTCCCAGATCAATTATAAACACGGCGGAGGTCGAACTGTTTTCAGATGATTTTTGTTTTTGTTTTTTTAGTGTGGAGCTTTTCTTTTTTAACGTTCAGTCTGAAGGTGTGTCTGAATAAGTTCTTGAGGACACAGACTGATGGGTTTGAGCCTTATTTAGACCACAATGATGGAGAAGAAGCCTTGGAGGAAAACCTTCAGTGTGACAACAGTGATGATATCGGCAGAGTTCAGAACACAGAATGATGATTATAACATAAATAAATAATGAAGGTGATTTCAGCATGCAGGAGGAGATCATAACTGTTTTTTTTTTTGCCAGCTCTTTGATTGTAATCAAGTGATTAAAAAAATAGTTTTACTGTCTGTGACATCAAAAAATAGTGATGAATTGTGGAATTTTTATTTGTTTTTTTTTTTTTCCCTTTTTTCAAAACAGGTACATACATTTCAAATCTGAAAAATGTCACGAGGGACTGAAAATATCAGCTTTTTTAAAGATAAATCTTGTTTCCTTCTTGAATACAGTTAGTGTACTGTACGTTAGTAGTGTAACATGTTATGATTAAATATTAAAACCATTCACATAAAGAGTAAATAATATAGTCTTACCTGTTCGTTTCAGTGACATCTCTCCACTCGGTGGAAACGGGGCTGTCAGTAGCCTGTAAAAATCCATAAATTAATGGGACTATTAAGATAATGGTTCTCGTGCTGATGCCACTTTATCCTTCTTCTCTGATGTCGGAACTCACCAGGAATTTCCTGAGTTTTAGTGGCGCTCAGTTCAAATCCATATATTTGTCTCTAAAGTAACTGCACACCAGGAAAGGATAAATTTCAAACTGTTGTTTAATTTTAGTCTTAAATACTCCAAAAAACATTACATATCATGTCACCTACACTTTAAAGTGAAATGTCAGTGAACCATGGACTTATTCCTCTTTTGGACTTATTTTCCTGCCAGATGATCTGGAAGAAGTTTTCATTTTGTATTTTCTTGTGAAATGTACCAACAGCCCAAATGGGCGTAACGTGAACGTCTGTTGGTCCACGGAACAAAAGACGTTTTTTAGTGTTCTGTCTCTCAATCAATCAATCAATTTTTTTTTTTTATATAGCGCCAAATCACAACAAACAGTTGCCCCAAGGCGCCTTATACTGCAAGGCAAGGCCATACAATAATTATGTAAAATCCCAACGGTCAAAACGACCCCCTGTGAGCAAGCACTTGGCTACAGTGGGAAGGAAAAACTCCCTTTTAACAGGAAGAAACCTCCAGCAGAACCAGGCTCAGGGAGGGGCAGTCTTCTGCTGGGACTGGTTGGGGCTGAGGGAGAGAACCAGGAAAAAGACATGCTGTGGAGGGGAGCAGAGATCGATCACTAATGATTAAATGCAGAGTGGTGCATACAGAGCAAAAGAGAAAGAAACAGTGCATCGTGGGAACCCCCCAGCAGTCTAAGTCTATAGCAGCATAACTAAGGGATGGTTCAGGATCACCTGATCCAGCCCTAACTATAAGCTTTAGCAAAAAGGAAAGTTTTAAGCCTAATCTTAAAAGTAGAGAGGGTGTCTGTCTCCCTGATCTGAATTGGGAGCTGGTTCCACAGGAGAGGAGCCTGAAAGCTGAAGGCTCTGCCTCCCATTCTACTCTTACAAACCCTAGAAACTACAAGTAAGCCTGCAGTCTGAGAGCGAAGCGCTCTATTGGGGTGATATGGTACTACGGGGTCCCTAAGATAAGATGGGACCTGATTATTCAAAACCTTATAAGTAAGAAGAAGAATTTTAAATTCTATTCTAGAGTTAACAGGAAGCCAATGAAGAGAGGCCAATATGGGTGAGATATACTCTCTCCTTCTAGTCCCCGTCAGTACTCTAGCTGCAGCATTTTGAATTAATTGAAGGCTTTTTAGGAAACTTTTAGGACAACCTGATAATAATGAATTACAATAGTCCAGCCTAGAGGAAATAAATGCATGAATTAGTTTTTCAGCATCACTCTGAGACAAGACCTTTCTAATTTTAGAGATATTGCGTAAATGCAAAAAAGCAGTCCTACATATTTGTTTAATATGCGCTTTGAATGACATATCCTGATCAAAAATGACTCCAAGATTTCTCACAGTATTACTAGAGGTCAGGGTAATGCCATCCAGAGTAAGGATCTGATTAGACACCATGTTTCTAAGATTTGTGGGGCCAAGTACAATAACTTCAGTTTTATCTGAGTTTAAAAGCAGGAAATTAGAGGTCATCCATGTCTTTATGTCTGTAAGACAATCCTGCAGTTTAGCTAATTGGTGTGTGTCCTCTGGCTTCATGGATAGATAAAGCTGGGTATCATCTGCGTAACAATGAACATTTAAACAATACCGTCTAATAATACTGCCTAAGGGAAGCATGTATAAAGTGAATAAAATTGGTCCTAGCACAGAACCTTGTGGAACTCCATAATTAACTTTAGTCTGTGAAGAAGATTCCCCATTTACATGAACAAATTGTAATCTATTAGACAAATATGATTCAAACCACCGCAGCGCAGTGCCTTTAATACCTATGGCATGCTCTAATCTCTGTAATAAAATTTTATGGTCAACAGTATCAAAAGCAGCCCTGAGGTCTAACAGAACAAGCACAGAGATGAGTCCACTGTCCGAGGCCATAAGAAGATCATTTGTAACCTTCACTAATGCTGTTTCTGTACTATGATGAATTCTAAAACCTGACTGAAACTCTTCAAATAGACCATTCCTCTGCAGATGATCAATTAGCTGTTTTACAACTACCCTTTCAAGAATTTTTGAGAGAAAAGGAAGGTTGGAGATTGGCCTATAATTAGCTAAGATAGTTGGGTCAAGTGATGGCTTTTTAAGTAATGGTTTAATTACTGCCACCTTAAAAGCCTGTGGTACATAGCCAACTAACAAAGATAGATTGATCATATTTAAGATCGAAGCATTAATTAATGGTAGGGCTTCCTTGAGCAGCCTGGTAGGAATGGGGTCTAATAAACATGTTGATGGTTTGGATGAAGTAACTAATGAAAATAACTCAGACAGAACAATCGGAGAGAAAGAGTCTAACCAAATACAGGCATCACTGAAAGCAGCCAAAGATAACGATACGTCTTTGGGATGGTTATGAGTAATTTTTTCTCTAATAGTTAAAATTTTGTTAGTCATGAAGTCATTACTAGTTAAAGTTAATGGAATACTCAGCTCAATAGAGCTCTGACTCTTTGTCAGCCTGGCTACAGTGCTGAAAAGAAACCTGGGGTTGTTCTTATTTTCTTCAATTAGTGATGAGTAGAAAGATGTCCTAGCTTTATGGAGGGCTTTTTTATAGAGCAACAGACTCTTTTTCCAGGCTAAGTGAAGATCATCTAAATTAGTGAGACACCATTTCCTCTCCAACTTACGGGTTATCTGCTTTAAGCTACGAGTTTGTGAGTTATACCACGGAGTCAGGCACTTCTGATTTAAAGCTCTCTTTTTCAGAGGAGCTACAGCATCCAAAGTTGTCTTCAATGAGGATGTAAAACTATTGACGAGATACTCTATCTCACTTACAGAGTTTAGGTAGCTACTCTGCTCTGTGTTGGTATATGACATTAGAGAACATAAAGAAGGAATCATATCCTTAAACCTAGTTACAGCGCTTTCTGAAAGACTTCTAGTGTAATGAAACTTATTCCCCACTACTGTGAGCATATCTCACCCATATTGGCCTCTCTTCATTGGCTTCCTGTTAATTCTAGAATAGAATTTAAAATTCTTCTTCTTACTTATAAGGTTTTGAATAATCAGGTCCCATCTTATCTTAGGGACCTCGTAGTACCATATCATCCCAATAGAGCGCTTCGCTCTCAGACTGCAGGCTTACTTGTAGTTCCTAGGGTTTGTAAGAGTAGAATGGGAGGCAGAGCCTTCAGCTTTCAGGCTCCTCTCCTGTGGAACCAGCTCCCAATTCAGATCAGGGAGACAGACACCCTCTCTACTTTTAAGATTAGGCTTAAAACTTTCCTTTTTGCTAAAGCTTATAGTTAGGGCTGGATCAGGTGACCCTGAACCATCCCTTAGTTATGCTGCTATAGACGTAGACTGCTGGGGGGTTCCCATGATGCACTGTTTCTTTCTCTTTTTGCTCTGTATGCACCACTCTGCATTTAATCATTAGTGATCGATCTCTGCTCCCCTCCACAGCATGTCTTTTTCCTGGTTCTCTCCCTCAGCCCCAACCAGTCCCAGCAGAAGACTGCCCCTCCCTGAGCCTGGTTCTGCTGGAGGTTTCTTCCTGTTAAAAGGGAGTTTTTCCTTCCCACTGTAGCCAAGTGCTTGCTCACAGGGGGTCGTTTTGACCGTTGGGGTTTTACATCATTATTGTATGGCCTTGCCTTACAATATAAAGCGCCTTGGGGCAACTGTTTGTTGTGATTTGGCGCTATATAAAAAAAAAATTGATTGATTGATTGACTGCTGGGTAGTCCACCAGAGTAAATGTAAATGTTATTAAGAAATGATCAGACAGAAGGGAGTTTTCAGGGAATACTGTTAAGTCTTCTATTTCCATACCATAAGTCAGAACAAGATCTAAGATATGATTAAAGTGGTGGGTGGACTCATTTACTTTTTGAGCAAAGCCAATAGAGTCTAATAATAGATTAAATGCAGTGTTGAGGCTGTCATTCTCAGCATCTGTGTGGATGTTAAAATCGCCCACTATAATTATCTTATCTGAGCTAAGCACTAAGTCAGACAAAAGGTCTGAAAATTCACAGAGAAACTCACAGTAACGACCAGGTGGACGATAGATAATAACAAATAAAACTGGTTTTTGGGACTTCCAATTTGGATGGACAAGACTAAGAGTCAAGCTTTCAAATGAATTAAAGCTCTGTCTGGGTTTTTGATTAATTAATAAGATGGAATGGAAGATTGCTGCTAATCCTCCGCCTCGGCCCGTGCTACGAGCATTCTGGCAGTTAGTGTGACTCGGGGGTGTTGACTCATTTAAACTAACATACTCATCCTGCTGTAACCAGGTTTCTGTAAGGCAGAATAAATCAATATGTTGATCAATTATTATATCATTTACCAACAGGGACTTAGAAGAGAGAGACCTAATGTTTAATAGACCACATTTAACTGTTTTAGTCTGTGGTGCAGTTGAAGGTGCTATATTATTTTTTCTTTTTGAATTTTTATGCTTAAATAGATTTTTGCTGGTTATTGGTAGTCTGGGAGCAGGCACCGTCTCTACGGGGATGGGGTAATGAGGGGATGGCAGGGGGAGAGAAGCTGCAGAGAGGTGTGTAAGACTACAACTCTGCTTCCTGGTCTCAACCCTGGGTAGTCACGGTTTGGAGGATTGGCCAGATTTCTAGAAATGAGAGCTGCTCCATCCAAAGTGGGATGGATGCCGTCTCTCCTAACAAGACCAGGTTTTCCCCAGAAGCTATCTATGAAGCCCACCTCATTTTTTGGACACCACTCAGACAGCCAGCAATTCAAGGAGAACATGCGGCTAAACATGTCACTCCCAGTCCGACTGGGGAGGGGCCCAGAGAAAACTAGAGTCCGACATTGTTTTTGCAAAGTTACACACCGATTCAATGTTAATTTTAGTGACCCCCGATTGGCGTAACCGGGTGTCATTACTGCCGACGCTTAGCCTTAGCCAGCAGTTTCAAATTTCCTTCAATGTCGCCTGCTCTGGCCCCCGGAAGACAATTGACTATGGTTCCTGGTATCGCCAACTTCACATTTCTCAAAACAGAGTCGCCAATAACCAGAGTTTGATCCTCGGCGGGTGTGTCGCCGAGTGGGGAAAAATGGTTAGAAATGTGAACGGGTTGGCGGTGAACACTGGGCTTCTGTTTAGAACTACGCTTCCTCCTCACAGTCACCCAGTCGGCCTGCTTTCCCGGCTGCTCGGGATCTGCCAGAGGGGAACTAACTGCGGCTAAGCTACCTTGGTCCGCACCGACTACAGGGGCCTGGCTAACTGTAGAATTTTCCACGGTGCGGAGCCGAGTCTCCAATTCGCCCAGCCTGGCCTCCAAAGCTACGAATAAGCTACACTTATTACAAGTACCATTACTGCTAAAGGAGGCCGAGGAATAACTAAACATTTCACACCCAGAGCAGAAAAGTGCGGGAGAGACAGGAGAAGCCGCCATGCTAAACCGGCTAAGAGCTAGTAGCTGCGCTAAGCTAGCGGATTCCTAAAAACACGCAAAGTGAATAATGTGTAAATAATTTAGAGGTGATTCAGCAGAAGGAGTGCTTTAGTTAAGGCACGTGAAGATTACACTGTGAAACAAATCGTAATCTAGATAACTAGATCAATCTAACTGCGCAGATTAAACAGCTAACAGATACAGAAAAACACCGCTGTGCTCCGGAACAGGAAGTGATACAATACCGCAGTGAGAGCCAACCACCAGTAGAGGCAAGCAAGAGCAAGAGTCTCTGTGTTTAATAAAGCGACTCTCCGTTAGTCTGTTACAAAATAATAAAAAATTCATCAGCATTGTTTATTTATGGTATAAAAGTGAACATCACTGATGGAGATGAATTTGTGTGTTTTTTTTTTGTTTGTTTTTTTGGGCAAACTGGCGGCTGCACAAAAAAGTAGTCAGTGGACTGAATGAATGAAGTTTGATATGTAGATTGCAGCCTTTATTTAGTGTTATTTAATCAAAACCTTTTTGCTGACACGTTGACTGACGGCATTTTCACTCAGTGTTGTGAAAATACATATTTTTCATTTGGGACATTTATTTTTTACTTTGTCTTAGTATGTTGTGCTGGTTTTGTGAGTCAGTGACTTCAGTCAACCTGTTTCTCACACCAGAACATTTCATCCATGTGAATAAAGTTGTATTTTAATAGAGATTTGAAGAATTTTCTAAAAACCCATTTCATGTTCTCTACTTCATTATTTCTGTCGTGTTCTAGAGGAACATGTGCGACGTCTCCTGAAAGTGTCTGTCCTGAGATTGTTCTGAACATTTTGATATGCAACATGTGAGCATTATGCTAAAGTAGCTTTTAAAGGGGGGAATCAGGTAATCAGCGTAGCTGCTTTAAGCAAATGGTAAACTGGGCGGAGCTGCAAAGGATGTGGACGATGTGAAACAGCTGATGCTTGTCTTTTTGGTCCACAGTCTACGCAGATCCTCGGTACTGGCAGGTGGAACTGTTCCCCAGCAGAGGACAGAACATCGTATGTGACGGATCTGCATTCTGAGACCACCCACTTGGGCGGAGCTTATTGGGGGGGGGGGCAAATGCTCCAGTCTTCAGTCCAACGATGCCTTAAATTTAATCTGAATCTGATGTGATCCGGTCGTAGACACGTGACCACACAACCAGGACGGTAAAGATTGGAGGGTTGACGACTGCAGCAAATGTGATCATCCAGCCCCAGTGGACAGTCGTGGTACTGCAGGAAATGATCTTTTCTCTCTTCTGTCTGTTCAACAGACCAAACGGCGTTCAGACTGTAACATCGTTACGGTGAGAATAAAGTCATCTGAAACGCATGAGTTCTTCTAGAGAACAATAAAAGATTGTATATTTACCAAAACTGAGAATAAAATGTTGAAAACAATCTGATTAAATTTACAAAATACTTTGTCGCATAACAAAAAGCTAAAGAATGTGACAGAATTATTATATCTGTGTGAAATACTGAATTTTATTTAATGAATTTTTGTGTAAAATTGCAGATTTGACAGTTTTTTTAATGTTTTCCATAAACACTTAATGTAACATTCCATAGTTATTAAACCTCATGAATGATTCTCTCACATTCGTTAAACCTCTTGAGTCTGATGTAAGTTCTGTAACATACTATGCCAGTATCCTAGCCATACGAAAGGGAAAATAAGTGCGTCTTACAGTAGTGTTCAGAATAATAGTAGTGCTATGTGACTAAAAAGATGAATCCAGGTTTTGAGTATATTTCTTATTGTTACATGGGAAACAAGGTACCAGTAGATTCAGTAGATTCTCAAAAATCCAACAAGACCAAGCATTCATGATATGCACACTCTTAAGGCTATGAAATTGGGCTATTAGTAAAAAAAAGTAGAAAAGGGGGTGATCACAATAATAGTAGCATCTGCTGTTGACGCTACAAACCCAAAACTATTATGTTCAAACTGCATTTTTTATCAATCCTGTAAATCACTAAACTAGTATTTAGTTGTATAACCACAGTTTTTCATGATTTCTTCACATCTGCGAGGCATTAATTTTGTTGGTTTGGAACCAAGATTTTGCTGGTTTACTAGTGTGCTTGGGGTCATTGTCTTGTTGAAACACCCATTTCAAGGGCATGTCCTCTTCAGCATAAGGCAACATGACCTCTTCAAGTATTGTGACATATCCAAACTGATCCATGATACCTGGTATGCGATATATAGGCCCAACACCATAGTAGGAGAAACATGCCCATATCATGATGCTTGCACCACCATGCTTCACTGTCTTCACTGTGAACTGTGGCTTGAATTCAGAGTTTGGGGGTCGCCTCACAAACTGTCTGCGGCCCTTGGACCCAAAAAGAACAATTTTACTCTCATCAGTCCACAAATATTCCTCCATTTCTCTTTAGGCCAGTTGATGTGTTCTTTGGCAAATTGTAACCTCTTCTGCACATGTCTTTTATTTAACAGAGGGACTTTGCGGGGGATTCTTGCAAATAAATTAGCTTCACACAGGCGTTTTCTAACTGTCACAGCACTTACAGGTAACTCCAGACTGTCTTTGATCATCCTGGAGCTGATCAATGGGTGAGCCTTTGCCATTCTGGTTATTCTTCTATTCATTTTGATGGTTGTTTTCCATTTTGTTACACGCGTCTGTTTTTTTTTTGTCCACTTTAAAGCATTGGAGATCATTGTAGATGAACAGCCTATAATTTTTTTCACCTGGGTATAAGTTTTCCCCTCTACAAACAACTTTTTAATCAAACTACGCTGTTCTTCTGAACAATGTCTTGAACGTCCCATTTTCCTCAGGCTTTTAAAGAGAAAAGCATGTTCAACAGGTGCTGGCTTCATCCTTAAATAGGGGACACCTGATTCACACCTGTTTGTTCCACAAAATTGACGAACTTACTGACTGAATGCCACACTACTATTATTGTGAACACCCCCTTTTCTACTTTTTTTTTTTTACTAATAGCCCAATTTCATAACCTTAAGAGTGTGCATATCATGAATGCTTGGTCTTGTTGGATTTGTGAGAATCTACTGAATCTACTGGTACCTTGTTTCCCATGTAACAATAAGAAATATACTCAAAACCTGGATTAATCTTTTTAGTCACATAGCACTACTATTATTCTGGACACTTCTGTAAGTCTGGACTTGAAAGTCTCCACAGAATCTGACTGTTTTATTGATGCAGGGAGATCATTCCACAGAACAGGGGCACAATAAGAGAAAGCTCTGTGACCCACAGACTTCTTATTCACCTTAGGGACACAAAGTAGTCCTGCACCTTGAGAACTCAGAGCCCGGGCCGGTACGTAAGGTTTAATTAGGTCAGCTAGGTAGGGAGGTGCCAGTCCGTGAACAATTTTATAGACTAGTAGCAGAACCTTAAAATCTGATCTCTGTCAAAGTCTGGCTGCAACATTTTGAACCAGTTGGAGAGCTCTAATGCTAGAGACTGCAGTAAACCAGAAAATAGAACATTGCAGTAGTCCAATCTAGAAGAGATAAATGCATGAATCAGTGTCTCAGCATCATCTAATGTGGAGGTCAAAGGACAATGTAGGATCAAAAATTACCCCAAGGTTCCTCACACATTTACGGGGGGAAATACATATTTGCCCTATTTGAGGTTTCAAATCCCACAAAATCTCAAGAGAGTTCGCCGTTCTACGTATGAGATCTCATTAACATTGAGAACTGCATTGAGACACTCTGATCAGGCTATTTCAATGTATTTTAATTTATATAGCACCAAATCACAACAAGGTTGCCTCAAGGTGCTTCACACAAGTAAGGTCTAACCTTACTAACCCTCAGAGCAACAGTGGTAAGGAAAAGTCCCTCTGATCAGGCTGCAGTTTAACCACTGCACACGGACAACAGCTTGAACATCACAACATAAAACTCTCTGCATACTGTGCCTTAAACTCGTGAATATATTCTCTGGGTTTAGAGATGTTATTGTGGTTGTTTTATGTAAACATGCGAGAAGCTCAGGTTTTTTGTCCGTTATTTTCAATGGGAATTCTGGGGGAAAGTGAAGTTTGCTCTTTAACATCCTGGTTATTGTCCTTGTTTTTTCAGAGTAATGCATATAGTCGTCATGTGATTTCTCCGTGTTGTTTAAACTGCATGCGACTCTCTGGCGTGCAAGGGATTATGGGATATCTCAATAGGACGAATATTCCCATTCTGATCTGTGACAGTCACTAATGACATACAGAATGAACAAAATCACACACAAACCTACTGTCCAATACAAATATTCACATGTAGTTAGTCTCAGGGAGAAAAATACCAACAGCAGGCAGAGAGAAAATCTTTCACTGACATGACATCACAGTGTGCCTGTTGTTGTGGTTAAGAGCAAAAGCATCACAGATTTGGTTCCTTGTCAGAACTCCGTCTCTGAGGGGTGATTACCAGGAGTGACCCCGGGTCACTGATTCGTCTCTGCCTTCTGTTGCTCCTCAGGTCATTCTTTCGACAACAGACTTCACTTCTTTCCAATTCCACTCATGGATATTTGGGCAGCAAAAACTGAACCATTTCAACAACTTGAAACTACTCTCACTGCAGTATGACATCATCATGACATCATCAAATGTCAGTGAGCTTTTGGGGAGGTGATGGTCTAGTGGTTAAACGTTGGGCTTGAGACCAGAGCATCCTCGGTTCAAATCCCAGCCTGAACAGAAAATCACTGAGGGCTCTTGGGCAAGGGCTTTAATCCCCTAGTTGCTCCCCGTGTGTAGTGAGCGCCTTGTATGGCAGCACCCTGACATCGGGGTGAATGTGAGGCATAATTGTAAAGCACTTTGAACGTCTGATGCAGATGGAGAAGCACTATATAAATGCAGTCCATTTATCGAACCTGATGTCATTTAACATTGCATTACACATTTTGTGTAAAACATCAGTTCTGTTGATGAATGTTTATTTTCTTTTATGAGTGGAATATTTATCTAATCACATCAATCTGAAAATGCTGGAAGTGTCTTACTGTGGAAAAATGAAAGGATGTTGTCGTCACCCTGCCTCTGTAACATGTTAACTGTGTCATTTAGGATATTATTTTTTCTTCTTGGTTGTGGGACAAAGTGCCAGCGGCCTCACAGCAAGAAGGTTGTGGGTTTGATTCCCGCCCTCTCTGTGTAGATTTTGCATGTTCTCCCCGTGTCTGTGTGTTTTTCTTCCCACAATCAAAAACCTGCTTATTTAGGGTTTGCTCCTTTCTCTGCCACTGAGCAAGGCAGCATCTCTACATCTGGAATTGGTCCCTGGGCACTGGACTGTGGCTGCACACTGCCCCTAGTGGTTAGATTGTGTCTAACTGTAATTAGGAGAGTTAAATGCAGAGTACAAGTTTAGTTGTATGTATATATGTGCAATGACAATAAAGGCTGTATTCTATTCTATTCTGTTCCTCCATCTCAGTCTGAGAAATTCACTCAGAGCAGACAAACACCGAGGGACCTCTAAAAAAAAAAACCCTTAACAAGAAACTTCCATCATAAGGAATTAACGCATTTCCAGACGTCATCTTCCAAAACAAGGGTGTCATGTAGAGAACAGTTTTAATCTGTGATGATGAATCCACGCAACAGCCATAAAGTTTTATCTTTCATTGCTACATTGATTAGCCTCACGTCTTCTTCGTTTTTTATAGAAGTGTTACAGCACCACGTACAGGCCTGGCATATGTACTACAGCATTTTCGATCAATGAACAGATATTTCTTGAACACTTTTTAAAATGACAAAGAAAAAGATTGTATGCGGGAAGTTAAGTTTCAGTGTAGACAAGGCCTTAAAAACAAGGGATGAAATTACATTAAAATAATAAATGAATTATTTTCTTGGGGGTGCTATGACAAACACAAGGGGAGCTATAGCGCCCCCTGCACCACCCATGGTTCCTCACTTTGTCAGTGTGATGTATGACACACGTATCGAGGCTAAGTGTAAGCTGGTCAAATTGATGCCGATGCCTACTGGACCAATACCCATCATTTCAGTCATGTCTGAGTTTAAAAGTAGGAAGTTGCGAGACATCCATCTTTCCACTGACGCAAGGCAATCTTCTAAGGATTTTATCTGTGTGAGATTACCAGCAATTATCAGCATGTATAATTGACTGTCATCAACATAGCGGTGAAAGGTAACCCCAAAATGCTGAAATATGTGCCCAAGGGGTGCTACATAAAGGGAGAAAAGCAGGGGCCCTAAGATGGACCCCTGTGGAACCCCATATTTCATGTCACTAAGGTTAGAGGTAGTGTTACTGTACGAAACAGAACAACTGGTCAAGTATGACATCAGCCATGCAAGGGCACTCCCAGTAATCCCAAAATGATCTAACAGCACCAGAACCGTAGTGGTGTCAAAATCCATTGTAAGCAGAAGATCATTTACCATGTTTGTGAGAGCTGTCTTTGTGGAATGATATATTTTCTAAAAGCAGACTGCAGTGGCTCAAAGAGATTATTCTCAGTAAGATAGTCCACGAGCTGCCGTGACACCATTTTCCAGAATTTTAGAGAAAAATGATAGATTTGATATCGCCCGATAGTTTTTCAATACACTAGGGTCAAGAATAGATTTCTTAAGTAATGGTTTAATCACTGCAAATTTGAAACATTTAGGAACAGATCCAGAAGTTAAAGAAAGATTAATAATTTCCAGCACATTTGGCCCAAGAGTGGGCCACATAGAAAATTCTTTTCTATGTCCATTTTTGTAACCTCCAAATGCCTCATCCTAAAGCTTCACTTACCAAACACCCCCCCACCCCCAACTATGGCCCTCTTAACCCACCACCATTTAAAGAATTATTCTGTATTTGCCTCTCACATGCCTGGAAAGTCCTCACCATCTGTCATTTAGGTCCTTAAGACTTTTTTTCGGTGAATGGTTGTGGGGAGCATTAGCATGGCCAAAAATATTCAGCTTCTGGGGGTGACTCCCCTCACCATTTTTGTTGCCTGGAAGGTCCTCACCATCTCATTTAGGTTCTTCAGACTTATATTTCAGAAAATGGTTCTGGGGAGCATTAGCATGGCTAAAAAAAACTTAATGCAATTTACACACTAAATAGTCACTGACTGACCTTATGTACTGTCAACATGAGCGCTGCCTCTCACGTTAGTATTCCTGGATTTAATGTCAACTCAACATTTAGCATTTCCTGTTTCACTGTCGACTGTGCACTGAATTTTAATGAGATCTCTTCTTTGTCTTTTTTTTATTGAAACAAAGTTTTCAGAGAGAAAGTTCAGAGATTAAACATACTACAGCAAAAACTGAAAAACAGGTTAATCTCCTGTACTGTTGGCCTAGGAAGTGTTCAATGTTTGACATTTCCGGTGTTGTTGACTGAACGGTCCCCCCTGCCTTCACTGTGCATATGTCTGAGCCTGACTCTCTACACCCAAAGCGATGGCAGTGTATCTCAGACCCCATCTGCTTTTGCTCCATCTCCATCACCCTCTGCTTCCTCTCCTTCTCTAGCTACTTCTCTTTCTACTCTCACAGCCTGTCTGGAGGAGATTAAGGCTTGGATACAGCAAAAGTTTCTCCATCTTAACAGTTCAAAAACCGAAGCAATTCAAATTGGCACTGTTCAAATCAAATTCAACAACACAAAATCCTCAGCAGCTTTTTCTGGTCAAAATATCGGTCTTTACACCACAGTCACCAACCTTGGTGTCATTCTGATCCACAACTCACCTTTGAATCCTATATAAATCACATCTGTAAAACCTCATTTTTTCACCTTCGTAATATAGCTAAACGTAGGCCCACACTCTCCCTTTCTGATTCTAAAAAGCTCATCCACGCCTTTGTCTTCTCCAGACTGGACTATTGTAACGCACTTCTCATTGTGATCCTGGCAAGAACATACAAAGACTTCAGTATGTCCAGAACAGTGCTGCCAGGGTCCTGATGAGAGTGCGTAAGCATGAGCACATCACTCCCATCCTCCGTTCACTTCACTGGCTTCCTGCTTCTGCCTGGATCTCATACAAAATTTCACTGCTTACTTTTCAATGTTTATACAGTAACGCCCCCTCATACTTAACAGAACTCCTCACCCCTCACTGTCCTGCACGTTCTCTTCACTCCTCCAACACCCATCATCTTCTTATTCCTAGGATTCGATCCCACACCACAAGAGACCACACCTTCTTCCACGCAGCCCCTGCCTCCTCATCAGAGGGCACCACAGACTGTTGAATCTTTTTAAAAGGGCCTTAAAACGTTTCTTTTTACCCAATGTTTTGACTTTTGAATTTTTGCTTCCCCCTTTGTTCCAGTGATTGTTTTAATAGTTGGCCTACTTTTTGTTTCTGTTTTTAATCAATCTTTCCTTTTAATTGCTGTAGCACTAACTTTATAAACTAAATTACAACCCCAATTCCGATGAAGTTGGGATGTTGTTTATAATGTAAATAAAAACAGAATACGATTTTCAAATCCTCTTCAACCTATATTCAATTCAATACACCACAAAGACAAGATATTTAATGTTCAAACTGATGAACTTTATTGTTTTTGCGCAAATATTTGCTCATTTTGAAATGGATGCCTGCAACACGTTTCAAAAAAGCTGGGACAGGGCAACAAAAGACTGGCAAAGTTGATGGATGCTCAAAGAACACGTTTGGAACATTCCACAGGTGAACAGTTTAATTGGAAACAGGTGAGTGTCATGATTGGGTATAAAAGGAGCATCCCCAAAAGGCTCAGCCATTCACAAGCAAAGATGGGGCGAGGATCACCACTTTGTGAACAACAGAAAAAACAGTCCAGCAGTTTAAGAACAATGTTTCTCAACGTTCAATTGCTGAATGCCCGTGACCTTCGATCCCTCAGGTAGCACTGCATTAAAAACCGACATCATTGTGTAAAGCATCTTACTGCATGGGCTCAGAAACACTTCAGAAAACCATTGTCAGTTAACACAGTTCGTCGCTACATCTACAAGTGCAAGTTAAAACTCTAACATATTAAAGGCACTGCGCTGCGGTGGTTTGAATCATATTTGTCTAATAGATTACAATTTGTTCATGTAAATGGGGAATCTTCTTCACAGACTAAAGTTAATTATGGAGTTCCACAAGGTTCTGTGCTAGGACCAATTTTATTCACTTTATACATGCTTCCCTTAGGCAGTATTATTAGACGGTATTGCTTAAATTTTCATTGTTACGCAGATGATACCCAGCTTTATCTATCCATGAAGCCAGAGGACACACACCAATTAGCTAAACTGCAGGATTGTCTTACAGACATAAAGACATGGATGACCTCTAATTTCCTGCTTTTAAACTCAGATAAAACTGAAGTTATTGTACTTGGCCCCACAAATCTTAGAAACATGGTGTCTAACCAGATCCTTACTCTGGATGGCATTACCCTGACCTCTAGTAATACTGTGAGAAATCTTGGAGTCATTTTTGATCAGGATATGTCATTCAAAGCGCATATTAAACAAATATGTAGGACTGCTTTTTTGCATTTACGCAATATCTCTAAAATTAGAAAGGTCTTGTCTCAGAGTAATGCTGAAAAACTAATTCATGCATTTATTTCCTCTAGGCTGGACTATTGTAATTCATTATTATCAGGTTGTCCTAAAAGGTCCCTAAAAAGCCTTCAGTTAATTCAAAATGCTGCAGCTAGAGTACTAACGGGGACTAGAAGGAGAGAGCATATCTCACCCGTGTTGGCCTCTCTTCATTGGCTTCCTGTTAATTCTAGAATAGAATTTAAAATTCTTCTTCTTACTTATAAGGTTTTGAATAATCAGGTCCCATCTTATCTTAGGGACCTCGTAGTACCATATCACCCCAATAGAGCGCTCCGCTCTCAGACTGCAGGCTTACTTGTAGTTCCTAGGGTTTGTAAGAGTAGAATGGGAGGCAGAGCCTTCAGCTTTCAGGCTCCTCTCCTGTGGAACCAGCTCCCAATTCAGATCAGGGAGACAGACACCCTCTCTACTTTTAAGATTAGGCTTAAAACTTTCCTTTTCGCTAAGGCTTATAGTTAGGGCTGGATCAGGTGACCCTGAACCATCCCTTAGTTATGCTGCTATAGACGTAGACTGCTGGGGGGTTCCCATGATGCACTGTTTCTTTCTCTTTTTGCTCTGTATGCACCACTCTGCATTTAATCATTAGTGATCGATCTCTGCTCCCCTCCACAGCATGTCTTTTTCCTGGTTCTCTCCCTCAGCCCCAACCAGTCCCAGCAGAAGACTGCCCCTCCCTGAGCCTGGTTCTGCTGGAGGTTTCTTCCTGTTAAAAGGGAGTTTTTCCTTCCCACTGTAGCCAAGTGCTTGCTCACAGGGGGTCGTTTTGACCGTTGGGGTTTTACATAATTATTGTATGGCCTTGCCTTACAATATAAAGCGCCTTGGGGCAACTGTTTGTTGTGATTTGGCGCTATATAAAAAAAAAATTGATTGAATTGATTAACATGCAAAGCAAAAGCCAAACATCAACAACATCCAGAAATGCCGCAGCCTTCTCTGGGCCTGAGCTAATTTGAAATGGACAGACACAAAGTGGAAAAGTGTGCTGTGATCTGATGAGTCCACATTTCAAATTGTTTTTGGAAATCATGGACGTTGTGTCCTCTGGACAAAAGAGGAAAAAGACCATCCAGATTGTTACCAGCACAAAGTTCAAAAGCCAGCATCTGTGATGGTATGGGTGTGTGTTAGTGCCCATGACATGGACAACTTACACATCTGTGATGGCACCATCAATGCTGAAAGGTACATCCAGGTTTTAGAGCAACACATGCTGCCATCCAAGCAACGTCTTTTTCAGGGACGTCCCTGCTTATTTCAGCAAGACAATGCCAAGCGACTTTCTGCACGTGTTCCAACAGTGTGGCTTCGTAGTAAAAGAGTGCGGGCACTAGACTGGCCTGCCTGCAGTCCAGACCTGTCGCCCATTGAAAATGTGTGGCGCATTATGAAGCACAAAATATGACAATGGAGACCCCGGACTGTTGAACAACTGAAGTCGTACATCAAGCAAGAATGAGAAAGAATTCCACCTACAAAGCTTCAACAATTAGTGTCCTCAGTTCCCAAATGCTTATTGAGTGTTGTTAGAAGGAAAGGTGATGTAACACAGTGGGAAACATACCACTGTACCAGCTTTTTTGAAACATGTTGCAGGCATCCATTTCAAAATAAACAAATATTTGCACAAAAGCAATAAAGTTTATCAGTTTGAACATTAAATATCTTGTCTTTGTGGTGTATTCAATTGAATATAGGTTAAAGAGGATTTGAAAATCATTGTATTGTTTTTAATTTACATTTTACACAACATCCCAACTTCATTGGAACTGGGGTTGTATAATTATGAAATAATGCTGAATTTATGTGGAAATGATTGTTGTACAAAAGCTTCAGATATCTGTCCCCGAGATAGATGACTGGAGGCAGTTTGAAGCAGAAACGAGGCAATAATCGGTGAATCACCTCTGACGCTCAGAAATGATGCACGCGCAGTGAAGGCAGGGGGCCGTTCAGTCGGTGACACCGGTTTCAGTATTGACTTAAAGTTTGGCATTTCTGGTTTCAGTTACCACTGACTTCCCACGAGAGCTCCTATATTCACGAGACCTCTTCTCTTGTTTTATTTTTTTTTAAATTGAGACTAACAAAAGTTACACAAAAAAAAAAACTGACAGAGGATAAACATGAAATACAGGTTAATATCCTCTGCTGTAGATCCAGGAAGTGTTCAACATTTGACATTTCCTGTTTTCACTGTGGGCTCAAAAGCTTGTGCCGCTTCACTCATATCGATAGCGGACTTGTGAAACGCTCATTAAAACAGCAGAGCAACGATCAGCTTCAGTTTACAGCCTCACTGAGTGAAACAGGAAAGTGTGAAAAACTGATTACCTTCAGCCTCACTCGATGTTCGGTATGATTAAATGGACACCACAAAATGTCATCTTTGTTCCACTCGAACAGAAAACCGTCACATTTAGTGAATGGTGCTTTAATTTCACTAAAGTCAGAGGGATGATCAGTACTGAGGACAAAAACTACACATTTTCTAAGACATACAAGGGGGGGGGGGGGGGGGGTGCTCCATATTACTAATCAGTAAATATCAACATGTAAACATTATTCCTCTGGAATATTTAAATCCTGTTGTATTTGTTTTTATAATTATTTATCAGCACTTGTCTTTGTGTATTTATCTGTTAAACTGTGAATATTTCCAAGTGCCTAAAACATTTGCACAGCACTATGTACTTGCAAGTATAAAATACAATTAAGCATGACACGGGTGCGGCAGCAGGAGGTGATGGGACATGGCGGCTCAGCGGCCTCCTGTCAGAAGCGGAGACTCTTCAGACGCTTCAAGTTTGTGTTGTGGCGGTGCAGCGTCGCCATGTGGCCAGTAGTCGTACAGATGGCTGCTCTGCAGGTCCACTTCTGCTCGTAAAGTGATTTTCTAGACAAAGAAGTTAGAAACTCAGTTAAAAATTAAACTGCAGCATCTAAAGCCATAAAAAATTAATTCACTCATCTTCAACCACTTATACGGATTCAGGTCGCGGGGGTAACAGCTCCAACAGGGGACCCCAGACTTCCCTTTCCCGGGCCAAACTGACCACCTCTGAGTGGGGCATCCCGAGGCATCCCCGGGCCAGTGTGGAGATATAATCTCTCCACCTAGTTCTGGGTCTTCCCAGGACTGGTTCTCCTCCTAGATGGACGTGCCTGGAACACCTCCCTATGGAGGCGCCCAGGAGGCATCCTTACCAGATGCCCGAACCACCTCAGCTGGCTCCTTTCAACGCGAAGGAGCAGCGACTCTACTCCAAGTTACCCACGGATGACCGAGCTTCTCACCTGATCTCTAAGGGAGACACCAGCCACCCTCCTGAGGAAGCCCATTTCAGCCACTTGTAACCGTGATGTATTTCTTTGGGTCATGACCCAACCCTCATGACCATAGGAGAATAGGAAGGAAGATTGACCAGTAGATCGAGAGCTTTGCCTTTTGGCTCAACTCCCTTTTCGTCACAACACTACGGTGGAGCGAATGCAATACCGCCCCTACTGCACCAATTCTCCGGCCAAGCTCCATCGTCCCCTCACTCGTGAACAAGATGCCAAGGTACTTGAACTCCTTCACTTGAGGCAAGATCGTATTCCCTACCCGGAGTAGGAAATCCATCGGTTTCCTGCTGAGAACCATGGCATCAGATTTAGAGGTGCAGATCCTCATCCCAGCCGTTTCACACTCGGCTGTGAACCGATCCAGTGAGTGTTGGAGGTCACAGGCTGATGTAGCCAACAGGACCACATCATCTGCAAAAACCAGTAATGAAACCTGATGAGACACCTTCTCCAAGTCCACAAAACACATATAGACTGGATGGGCATACTCCTAGGCACCCTCCAGGATTCTTGTAAGAGTGAAGAGCTGGTTGGTTGGTCCACGACCAGGACAGAACTTGTATTGTTCCTCTTCAATCAGGTTAGACCAGGAGTGGGCCACGAGGGCTAAGACACTACAGGCTTTACTTGCAACCAATCACCTCAGGTGGGTTGCTGATGAGCTTCCCCCCTGAACATAAACACCTGATTGTCAATGAAATCACCTGTTGAGGTGACTGGTTGCAAGGAAAACCTGTAGTGTTTTGGCCCTTCATGGCACATGATTGCCCACCATTAGATGAGACTATCAGCCGAAATCTTTCCAGCACCCTGGAATAGACTTTACTAGGGACATGGGGTAGTGTGATGCCCCTCTAATGGCACACACGCTCTGGTTCCCATATTTAAAAAAAAGGGGACCAGTCTACTCCAGGGTGCTGGAAAGGAGGGTTCAGCCGAACCAAAGTACCAAGGGTGTGACAAACTGGGGTGGTGTTCCCCTTTTTTAAAAAAAAGAAAAAAAAAAGGGGATCACCACCCTAGTTTGTCACACCTTTGGAACTGTCCCAGTCCTCCATGCATTGTTGAAGAGACATCTCATCCAAGACAATCCCTTCACACCCAGAGCCTTCAACATTCCTGGATGGACCTCATCAACCCCCAGGGTTTTACCACTGAGGAGTTGTTTGACTACCTCAGTGACTTCCACCAGTGAAATTGATCTCCCATCAGCTTCCAGCTCTGCCCTGACTATAGAGAGCACTGCAGTTTGATGCAGGAGTTCCTCAATGTTCCTTCCAGCACCCAATTACCTCTTCAGTTGAGGTCAACAGAGTCCCATCCTTACTGTAGACAGCTTGGATAGTTCCCCATTTTCCTCACAATCACGCCTCTCCAGGTGTCTCTGTCATTGCCCACGTGTGCGTTGAAGTTCCCCAGCAGAACAATGGAGTTGCTGACTGGAGCCCCATACAGGACTCTGGCCAGTGACTCCAAGAAGGCCAAATACTCTGAACTGCTGTTCGGTGCATACACATAGACAACAGTCAGAATCCCCCTCTGCCACCCAAAGGTGCAGGGAGGTGACCTTCTCATCTACGGGGTAAACTCTAATGTAGCGGCGCTCAGCCGGGGACTCGTGAGTATCCCCTCACCTGCCCGGTGCCTCACACCCTGGGCAACTCCAGAGAAGAATAAGGTTCAACCCCTATCAAGGAGAATGGTTCCGGAGCCGAAGCTGTGCGTGGAGGCGGGGACCACCAGATCTAACTGGTAACGCTCCACTTACCGCACAAGCTCTGGCTTCTTCCTCCACAGTGAGGTGACATTCCACACCCACAGAGCTAGCCTTTGCCGCCTGGGTCGAGTCCATCGAGACCCTCGACTTTCACTGCCACCCATAGGACAACGCACCCGACCCCTGTGATTCCCCCTTCCGGTGTTGAGCTCACAGGGTGACTTAAACTGGATAGCCCTGCTGCTCAACAGTGCCCTCTGCGGCCTCAATATGTAAGGAGCCCCCGAAAAAACATCATTTTGGTGATGTTTGTCAAGGAGGTGGCAACGTACCTGAAAGTCTCTGATGAAGGTGAGGAAGAAGGTGATGAAGGAGAAGGCCAGAGACCATTCAAATGTGGTGCTGATGATGTGCGCCACATAACCCTGGCAACAGAAACAAAACCTCTGATTGGCTGTTGTTAGCAGAAACAAAAATTTAATCATCAAATATTTTGCATCCACCACATATATTAACATATTCTGTTTAAGGAGATTAGGATTTTTTTTTTCATGTTTTAATTTACAATCCATGCGGAAAATATTCACAGCACTTCTTTTTCTATGCTTTATGTTACAGCCTTATTCCAAAACAGAGTAAATTCATTTATTCCCTCAAAAATTCTACACACAACACCCCATAATGACAACATGAAAAAAGCTGTCTTTTTTGCAAATTTATTAAAAAAAAAATAAAAAAAAAATAAGAAATCACATGTCCATAAGTATTCACAGCCTTTGTTCAATACTTTGTTGATGCACCTTTGGCAGCAATAACAGCCTCTGACTTTATATGTAGACAGGTGTGTGTCTTTCCAAATCATACTCTACTCTTTTCTACTCTCCTATTTTACTCTTCCTTTTTAGATATTTAGATATACCTTTATATACTAGCATAGTTCCACCTTAGAATTGGAATATCAAATCAAATCAATTTCATTTATATAGCGCCAAATCACAACAAACACTTGCCCCAAAGTGCTTCATATTGTAAGGCAAAGCCATACAATAATTACAGAAAAACCCCAACTGTCAAAACAACCCCCTGTGAGCAAACACTTGGCGACAGTGGGAAGGAAAAACTCCCTTTTAACAGGAAGAAACCTCCAGCAGAACCAGGCTCAGGGAGGGGCAGTCTTCTGCTGGGACTGGTTGGGGCTGAGGGAGAGAACCAGGAAAAAGACATGCTGTGGAGGGGAGCAGAGATTGATCACTAATGATTAAATGCAGAGTGGTGCATACAGAGCAAAAAGAGAAAGAAACACTCAGTGCATCATGGGAACCCCCCAGCAGTCTAAGTCTATAGCAGCATAACTAAGGGATGGTTCAGGGTCACCTGATCCAGCCCTAACTATAAGCTTTAGCAAAAAGGAAAGTTTTAAGCCTAATCTTAAAAGTAGAGAGGGTGTCTGTCTCCCTGATCTGAATTGGGAGCTGGTTCCACAGGAGAGGAGCCTGAAAGCTGAAGGCTCTGCCTCCCATTCTACTCTTACAAACCCTAGGAACTACAAGTAAGCCTGCAGTCTGAGAGCGAAGCGCTCTATTGGGGTGATATGGTACTATGAGGTCCCTAAGATAAGATGGGACCTGATTATTCAAAACCTTATAAGTAAGAAGAAGAATTTGTGGAACCTTGTGGAACTCCATAATTAATCTTAGTCTGTGAAGAAGATTCCCCATTTACATGAACAAATTGTAATCTATTAGATAAATATGATTCAAACCACCGCAGCGCAGTGCCTTTAATACCTATGGCCATAAGAAGATCATTTGTAACCTTCACTAATGCTGTTTCTGTACTATGATGAATTCTAAAACCTGACTGAAACTCTTCAAATAGACCATTCCTCTGCAGATGATCAGTTAGCTGTTTTACAACTACGCTTTCAAGAATTTCTGAGAGAAAAGGAAGGTTGGAGATTGGCCTATAATTAGCTAAGATAGCTGGGTCAAGTGATGGCTTTTTAAGTAATGGTTTAATTACTGCCACCTTAAAAGCCTGTGGTACATAGCCAACTAATAAAGATAGATTGATCGTATTTAAGATCGAAGCATTAATTAATGGTAGGGCTTCCTTGAGCAGCCTGGTAGGAATGGGGTCTAATAGACATGTTGATGGTTTGGAGGAAGTAACTAATGAAAATAACAGACAGAACAATTGGAGAGAAAGAGTCTAACCAAATACCGGCATCACTGAAAGCAGCCAAAGAGAACGATATGTCTTTGGGATGGTTATGAGTAATTTTTTCTCTAATAGTTAACATTTTATTAGCAAAGAAAGTCATGAAATCATTACTAGTTAAAGTTAAAGGAATACTCGGCTCAATAGAGCTCTGACTCTTTGTCAGCCTGGCTACAGTGCTGAAAAGAAACCTGGGGTTGTTCTTATTTTCTTCAATTAGTGATGAGTAGTAAGATGTCCTAGCTTTACGGAGGGCTTTTTTATAGAGCAACAGACTCTTTTTCCAGGCTAAGTGAAGATCTTCTAAATTAGTGAGACACCATTTCCTCTCCAACTTACGGGTTATCTGCTTTAAGCTGCGAGTTTGTGAGTTATACCACAGAGTCAGGCACTTCTGATTTAAGGCTCTCTTTTTCAGAGGAGCTACAGCATCCAAAGTTGTCCTCAATGAGGATATAAAACTATTGACGAGATAATCTATCTCACTCACAGGGTTTAGGTAGCTACTCTGCCCTGTGTTGGTATATGGCATTGGAGAACATAAAGAAGGAATCACATCCTTAAACCTAGTTACAGCGCTTTCTGAAAGACTTCTAGTGTAATGAAACTTATTCCCCACTGCTGGGTAGTTCATCAGAGTAAATGTAAATATTATTAAGAAATGATCAGACAGAAGGGGGTTTTCAGGGAATACTGTTAAGTCTTCAATTTCCATACCATAAGTCAGAACAAGATCTAAGGTATGACTAAAGTGGTGGGTGGACTCATTTACATTTTGAGCAAAGCCAATCGAGTCTAACAATAGATTAAATGCAGTGTTGAGGCTGTCATTCTCAGCATCTGTGTGGATGTTAAAATCGCCCACTATAATTATCTTATCTGAGCTAAGCACTAAGTCAGACAAAAGGTCTGAAAATTCACAGAGAAACTCACAGTAACGACCAGGAGGATGATAGATAACAAATAAAACTGGTTTTTGGGACTTCCAATTTGGATGGACAAGACTAAGACAAGCTTTCAAATGAATTAAAGCTCTGTCTGGGTTTTTGATTAATTAATAAGCTGGAGTGGAAGATTGCTGCTAATCCTCCGCCTCGGCCCGTGCTACGAGCATTCTGGCAGTTAGTGTGACTCGGGGGTGTTGACTCATTTAAACTAACATATTCATCCTGCTGTAATCAGGTTTCTGTAAGGCAGAATAAATCAATATGTTGATCCATAATTATATCATTTACTAACAGGGACTTAGAAGAGAGAGATCTAATGTTTAATAGACCACATTTAACTGTTTTAGTCTGTGGTGCAGTTGAAGGTGCTATATTATTGTTTCTTTTTGAATTTTTATACTTAAATAGATTTGGTGGTCTGGGAGCAGGCACCGTCTCTACGGGGATGGGGTAATGAGGGGATGGCAGGGGGAGAGAAGCTGCAGAGAGGTGTGTAAGACTACAACTCTGCTTCCTGGTCCCAACCCTGGATAGTCACGGTTTGGAGGATTTAAGAAAATTGGCCAGATTTCTAGAAATGAGAGCTGCTCCATCCAAAGTGGGATGGATGCCGTCTCTCCTAACAAGACCAGGTTTTCCCCAGAAGCTTTGCCAATTATCTATGAAGCCCACCTCATTTTTTGGACACCACTCAGCCAGCCAGCAATTCAAGGAGAACATGCGGCTAAACATGTCACTCCCGGTCTGATTGGGGAGAGGCCCAGAGAAAACTACAGAGTCCGACATTGTTTTTGCAAAGTTACACACCGATTCAATATTAATTTTAGTGACCTCCGATTGGCGTAACCGGGTGTCATTACTGCCGATGTGAATTACAATCTTACCAAATTTACGCTTAGCCTTAGCCAGCAGTTTCAAATTTCCTTCAATGTCGCCTGCTCTGGCCCCCGGAAGACAATTGACTATGGTTGCTGGTGTCGCTAACTTCACATTTCTCAAAACAGAGTCGCCAATAACCAGAGTTTGATCCTCAAAGGGTGTGTCACCGAGTGGGGAAAAACGGTTAGAGATGTGAACGGGTTGGCCGTGTACACGGGGCTTCTGTTTAGGACTACGCTTCCCCCTCACAGTCACCCAGTCGGCCTGCTTTCCCGGCTGCTTGGGATCTGCCGGGAGGGAACTAACGGCGGCTAAGCTACCTTGGTCCACACCGACTACAGGGGCCTGGCTAGCTGTAGGATTTTCCAAGGTGCGGAGCCGAGTCTCCAATTCGCCCAGCCTGGCCTCCAAAGCTACGAATAAGCTACACTTATTACAAGTACCATTACTGCTAAAGGAGGCCGAGGAATAACTAAACATTTCACACCCAGAGCAGAAAAGTGCAGGAGAGACAGGAGAAGCCGCCATACTCAACCGGCTAAGAGCTAGTAGCTGCGCTAAGCTAGCGGATTCCTAAAAACACGCAAAGTGAATAATGTGTATTCACTATTCGACATATATTGTTAAACTCTGCTCATCTTCTTTTTAGTGATTTTCAATATTTACCTTCTGGCTCACGGCTCAGGTTTCCCTCTGTGAGGGGTAACAGATTTAAGTTCTCTTTTGTTCCTGCAGCCATTGCTGTTCTGAACGTACGCCAAGGAAGGAGTTAAAACTGGAATCATTTTAATGGACTGTATTTTAATGTTTGGACTGTAATTGTTTGTGATGCTGCACTATGGTAATGGTACTGGTGTGTGTTGTGTCATGTGCTTTTGATGTATTCTCAGGCTGCAGAACTGGTTGCCCCATGGGGGACACAAATAAATAAAGTGAGTGTAAATAATTTAGAGGTGATTCAGCAGAGGGAGTGCTTTAGTTAAGGCACGTGAAGATTACACTGTGAAACAAATCTTTATCTAGTTAACTAGATCAATCTAACTGCGCAGATTAAACTGCTAACAGATACAGAAAAACACCACTGTGCTCCGGAACAGGAAGTGATACAATACCACAGTGAGAGCCAACCACCAGTGGTTGGCTCTCACTGCTGAATATACCAGCAGAAGACTGCCCCTCCCTGAGCCTGGTTCTGCTGGAGGTTTCTTCCTGTTAAAAATGAGTTTTTTCCTTCCCGCTGTCGCCAAGTGCTTGCTCATAGGGGGTCGTTTTGACCGTTGGGGTTTTTTTGTAATTATTGTAAGGCTTTTGCCTTACAATATAAAGCACCTTGGGGCAAGTGTTTGTTGTAGTGCTATGTGACTAAAAAGATTAATCCAGGTTTTGAGTATATTTCTTATTGTTACATGGGAAACAAGGTACCAGTAGATTCTCACAAATCCAACAAGACCAAGCATTCATGATATGCACACTCTTAAGGCTATGAAATTGGGCTATTAGTAAAAAAAAAGTAGAAAAGGGGGTGTTCACAATAATAGTAGTGTGGAATTCAGTCAGTGAGTTCATCAATTTTGTGGAACAAACAGGTGTGAATCAGGTGTCCCCTGTTTAAGGATGAAGCCAGCACCTGTTGAACATGCTTTTCTCTTTGAAAGCCTGAGGAAAATGGGACGATCAAGACATTGTTCAGAAGAACAGTGTAGTTTGATTAAAAAGTTGATTGGAGAGGGGAAAACTTATACACAGGTGCAAATAAATTATAGGCTGTTCATCTACAATGATCTCCAATGCTTTAAAATTAATCTGTAGAAACATCTCAAGGATGATCAGTGACACATGAGCTCAATTTTGAGCTTCATGGCAAAGGATGTGAATACTTATGTTTTTATTTTTAATGAATTTGAACCCCCCCCCCCCCCCAAAAAAACTTTATTTCGCATCATCATTATGGGGCACTGTGTGTAGAATTTTGAGGAAAAAATTTATTTAATCCATTTTGGAATAATGCTGTAATATAACAAATTGTAGAAAGTGAACATTTTCCGAATGTACTGGAACTAAAACAGTAGGTCACATAAGCTGTGATACCCCCCACCGCCGAAACATCATCAATCCACAATACAAAATTTTAATATTTTATGATCATAAAAACTGGTGCAGATTTGGAAACTCTTTTTGCTGACAACATTCCAAATCTGAAGGAGAAACACTGAACCCGTTGTGAGATCCGTCAGTTTGCCCCAGGGCAGGTGTGGCTGCACCACCAGCAATGTGTGAATGTGCGAGTGAATGAATAATGAAACTTGTGAAGCCCTTTGGGTATGTTGAAAGGCGCTCTATAAATCCAAGTCATTATTACCTCCGCTAAGGAGGTTATGTTTTCGGTCGCGTCCATTTGTTTGTTTGTTGGTTTGTTAGCAGGATTACTCAAAAAAATCCTCAACGGATTTCAATGAAATTTTTACCAGGGGTGTATCTTGGCCTAACTTAGAAGTCATTAAATTTTGGTAATGATCCGGAACACGATCCGGATCCAGTAATTTTTTTAAGGATTCATCATCATTGAGGGATAGGACCAATTTCAACATTTTTGCATCTAACTTCATGAAGACGGGTCACAAAGGCTGAACAAAAATTAAGTTACAACAATAATTTAGCATTTGGTTCTCCTCATTGAATAAACTTGTTATTAGAAAATTAAAAAAGTGTAGTTCATGCAGTTTCTCTTTATAAATACATTTGCTGAAGATCTAAGGATTTAACCCTCTGGGGCCGACGCAGTCGTATACGATGGCTGAGACCAAGCTTTATTAAATTATAAATAACTTTTTATTAATGATATTTGCAGAAAAGTTAACTCCATGGACTTTCGAGCCACCGTCCTCCATCTTTGTACTCCTCATAGAAGCTGTGTGATGACGTGAGCAATGTGAGTGTCCAATCGGAATTGGTTCACCATCACATGGTTTTCCAAAATCCAATCGTAGGGCAGATTCACCACACGTGACACACCAAAGATTGTTTGTAGGAGTGATGTGTTACTAGTTTATTATAGTTTGCTGTGTGTTTTGAATAAATGTGTGAAAAATTATTTCTGCTTTACTTTTTCCTTAGTTCTGATTGCAAACCTTTACTACACTTATAAAACACAACTATAGCATATATATTTTGAAAGTACAGGTTGTCCTAAAAAAGAGACATAAAACTTGATAGTGGGATGCAGGGAGAGCTGTTAACAGCAACAATAAAACATTTATTCCAGGTGAGTGAACTGTCCAAAAAAATGCCCTCGGACCCCAGAGGGTTAACCACTGAATCTGAAACATGACGGTAGATGCATGAAACGATGTGGAATAAGTCTCTTTGCCAAAGGGTATTCCATGTGACATCAGTGACCCTATGGCCTTGGTGGAGGTTTGTACTCTCCGAATGCTTCTAGTTATTATTATTCTCATCTAGCTCCAAAAGGATGCACAATCCGTTCTACAATCCTTCAGCTGGGCTTCAACTTAATTTCAAATTAACTGGTTTAAATTTCTTTTGAAGTTTGGCAGACTGACATCTACATTTATTACATTTTATATAGTGCCAAATCACAACAAAGCGGCCTCAAGGCACTTTAAACAAGTAGGGTCTAACCTTACCAACCCCAAGACAAGAGAACACAGGTGACAGTGACTCCCTCTGATGATTTGAGGAAGAAACCTCAAGTGGACCAGACTCAAAGGGGTTGGTAACATCAGCTGCAACAATTTCAGGCACGGAATCCCGCGATCAGTCCAGGGTTTGAGTAGTTCAGCTAAATATGGAGGTGCTAGTTCATCAATAATTTTATAGGCTAGTAACAGAACGTTAAAATCTGATCTCACAGGAACAGGAAGTGAAGTTTAAAATTAAGTTTATACTTACTGAGTTTATAGTATTTACATAAATTGTGCAATAATTATTTAAACAAAATTGGGCAGGTGCATAAATTTGGGCACACTTGTCATTTTAATGATTTGAATATATTTAGCACTAATTATTGAAACACAAAATTGGTTTGGTAAGCTCACTGACCCTTGACCTCCTTACACAGGTGAATCCAATCATGAGAATGCGTATTTAAGGTGGCCATTTGCAAATGTTTCCCCTCTTTGCATCTCTTCTAATGTGTGGCAACATGGGAGCCTCTAAACAACTCTCAAATGACCTGAAAACAAAGATTGTTCAACATCATGGTTTAGGGGAAGGATACAAAAAGCTATCTCAGAGATTTCAGTTGTCAGTTTCCACTGTGAGGAACATAGTGAGGAAATAGAAGACCACAGGCACAGTTCTAGTTAAAGCCTGAAGTGGCAGGCCAAGAAAAATCTCAGATAAGCTGAAATGAAGGATGGTGAGAACAGTCATAGTCAACCCACAGACCTGCTCCAAAGATCTACAACATGATCTTGCTGCAGATAGTGTCTCTGTGCATCGTTCAACTATACAGCACAATTTGCACATGGCTGAAAAAGAACACAGCATTCCAAGAAAAACACTTGCTACCTACAGTAAAATTTGGAGGTTCCATCATGCTGTGTGGCTGTGCTGTCTGAATCTTGTTAAAGATTCAGATTCAGACTGGGAATCTTGTTAAAGTTGAGGGTCACATGGATTCCAGTCAATATCAGCAGATTCTTGAGAACAATGTTCATGAATCAGTGACAAAGTTGAAGTTGTGCCGGGGCTGGATCTTTCAACAAGACAACGACCCTAAACACTGCTCAAAATCTATTAAGGCATTCATGCAGAGGAACAAGTACAATGTTCTGGAATGACCATCTCAGTCCCCAGACCTGAATATTATTGAAAATCTGTGGTGTGATTTTAAGCGGGCTGTCCATGCTCAGAAACCAACAAACCTGAGATGTTTTGTAAAGAAGAATGGTCCAAAATACCTTCAACCAGAATCCAGATTCTCATTGGAAGGTATAGGAACCGTTTAGAGGCTGTTATTTCTGCAAAAGGAGGATCTACTAAATATTGATGTATTTTTTCTGTTGGGGTGCCCAAATTTATGCACCTGCCTAATTTTGTTTAAATAATTATTGCACACTTTCTGTGAATCCTATAAACTTCATTTCACTTCTCAAATATCAGTGTGTTTGTCTGCTATATGATATATTTAATTGAAATTGCTGATCCAAACAACCAATGATTTATAAAGAAAAATCATGGAAATCATCAGGGGGCCCAAACTTTTACATACAATTATATTTCACAGGTGGAAGAAAGCAGTTCTCGTAATATTTCTAGTGTGGAGGTCAAAGGACAATGTAGGATCAAAAATTACCCCAAGGTTCCTCATTTTGTCAGTGTGATATATGACACGCGAGCCGAGGCTGAGCGTTAACTGGTCAAATTGATGCCGATGTCTCACTGGACCAAGAACCATCATTTCAGTCTTATCAGAGTTTAAAAAGAAGTTGCTCGACATCCAACTTCTCACTGATGCAAAACAATCTCTAAGGATTTTATGTGGATGAGATTACCAGCAGTTATGGTCAGTGAGAATTCCATGTCTAACCGGCGTGTATTATTTTCATGTATACACACACATAGTTCGGCGAGTTAAGTCACTGTAATATCACTCTGCTCTGGTCGTTACCATAGCAACGCACAAATCAGTTGGTGCAGATCAGCTGTGTTTTGACAAGTGAATGACAGAAATGCGATAAAACATGGATTTCCAAGTGAATTTTAATATTTTTGGCCAAAATAAAACATTTGAGGAATGAAAAGAGAGGAGGAGAGGAAACGAAAACAGCAGCAAAAGCAACGGCATAAAGATTTAACATCGAATGAACTGGACAAGATTGAAGACGGGAAAGAAGAAGAGAACAGTTGCAGAGGATGAAAATATCTTGAGACTGGCATAAAATAGTCCCAAATACTTACGCATTTTTATGCATGACGCAGAGTCTAAAACACCACAACGCGAAGCAGAGTGGTGTTACTCCACGAAGTGCATTCAAACCGTATAATGCATGGCTTCGAGTTGTTTAATCTTTATGTATAACTGAGTACCAATGAAAGTTAAACCCAAAACACTGCAATATGTGAGGGAGAAAAGCAGGGGGCCTAAGACAGACCCCTGCGGAAACCAAATTTCATGTCACTAAGGTTAGAGGTAGTGTTACTGTACAAAACACAGTGAGAACGACTGGTCAAGTATGACGTCAGCCACGCAAGGGCACTCCCAGTAATCCCAAAGTGATTTTCCAGCCTATCAGGTAGAATATGATGATCCATGGTATCAAATGCAGCACTGAGATCTAACAGCAACAGAACCGTAGTGGTGTCTGAATCCACTGTAAGCAGAAGATCATTCACCACTTTAGTGAGAGCCGTCTCTGTGGAATGATATTTTCTAAAAGCAGACTGCAGTGGCTCAAAGAGATTATTCTCAGTAAGATAGTCTACGAGCTGTCGTGAAACCACTTTTTCCAGAATTTTAGAGAAAAATGACAGATTTGATATCAGCCTATAGTTTTTCAATACACTAGGGTCAAGATTAGGTTTCTTAAGTAATGGTTTAATCACTGCAGATTTGAAACATTTAGGAACAGATCCAGAAGTTAAAGAAAGATTAATCATTTCCAGCACAGTCGGCCCAAGAGTGGACCACAGGTCCTTAAACAGTTTGGTTGGTATAGGATCAGATAAACAGGTTGTGCTTTTTGTTGACATTATGAGTTTCCTAGTGAGATACTGTCAGATTCTGTAAATCTAGGTAATACCTCAGTAGTGGCGCCCACCTCAATAGCAGGGTGTAGTGGCTGGGTTAAGGCATGCTGGGATATGTTTAACCTAATGTCTTCTATTTTCTTCTCAAAGTAATTCAGGAAATCTTGCTGTAAAATGACAGTGAACTACAGGTGGTTGTCCATGAACAAGTGTTGCCACCGTGTCGAACAAGAACTTTGAGTTATGCTTGTTTTTGTTGATCAAATCAGAATTTCTTTGGTTTTATTTGGGTTTTCTAACATTTACTGATTAGCATTAGCGTTGCCATGACAACCTTGGCAGAATGACTGACCGTTTCTCCGGGCGTCCAGTGCAGTTTATGAGGCACGTCCACGCCGGGCAGACTGCTGTACATGATGACCGACGACACAAACACTGACGGCAGGGGGTGCTGTTATGGAAAAACAACAGTGGAACACAGCGCCAACTGTTAACCCAGGCGCTGTTTTTGTTTTTATATTGTATTGTTTTCATTATGTCTGATTTTAGACTTCTAATTGGGTCTTATTCTCACTGTTAATATTGTCATTGTGTACCTTGTCGTTTGTGTGCTCCTGCTGCAACACTAATTTCTCTTCACGGGACAATAAAGAAATTCTGATTCTGATTAGAATGCTAAAGCTAACATGCTACTTTTTCCACTCTCCTTTTCAGGATACTGCCAACGATGCTGCTCAGGGTCCAGACACTGATACTGAGCCGGACCAGGAAGACGGTCCGGCTGTGCACGTGGGGCTGCATATAGAAGGACAGCAGGGTCTGAACCAGGATGTAGAGTGCTCCCACCCCTAGAGTCAGCACCGCCCCCAGCAGGTGAACGGGGAACAGCGTCGTCTTCTGCAAACACAAACACACATTCTGAGATAACAGCCGCTTGGCACTCAGCTGGACTCGTGTCACGTCATGTGCACAAACTAACCTGGAAGTTGCCAACAACACACATTCCAAAGCAGCTGATGAGTCCCAAGAGCAGACCGGACTGGTTCAGGCAGTGCAGCTTCAGCCGCTCCGGTTCCGTCAGAGCCTCCACCTGTTTGTAACGCACGTACACCGTGGCTATGCCTGCGACCAATCAACACACAGCACAGGCCATCACTCAGAAACAAAGAACAACAGTATAACAAAACATGTTTATCATTTTTTTCTGATTTTGTCGGTAATACAGAGCCACTGAGACAGACTGCGTGTGCGTGTTGACTTTCGTTGGCATCGTTTAACCTTCGCTCAGCTTCGTTCCTGCACCCGGCGCTTCATCAGGATTTTTAAACTGTCGAAAATTTGAACGAAGGGCAACGAAAACCTCAATTCGTCCGTATTTTGTTTTGCTGTCGCTCTTGACGGTTTCTTATCGTTTGCTTAGTTTTTGTAACTTTAGCCTTTCGTTTGACTTCCTTCAACCAGCTGAATGTTTTCACACAGTAAAAAAGCCAGTTTTTGTGGAGGAGCTGCATCTCCGTCCCAGATTCGAGTCCTGGATCACAGAGATGTGGACACACACTGCTCCAGCTGTGGCTCCAGGCGCGTTTTTGTTTAAAGTGTCGAGATCAATGTTAGCTTCGGTTTTGTTTCGTTCTTCTTTCGTCCCTTTTGTGCTCTTGATTCCCAGGATATTCGGTGATAAAGCTCGTTCATCCACCGTTCTCAACAAATTGTCATTTTTGTAATTTTTTCCCTTCATTCAGGACTCGTCGTGTGACTGGGCCATAAGAAAAGTGAGTGATCTGTGACAAACGTGGAGCAACACAAAACACTAATGAGGCTGTTTTTCATTCCTCACGTCAGGAAAATAAAGTTAATCTGTGTGCACTGTGCACACAGATTACCGACCGAGTGACAACAAAACAACACTGATCAACGTGTGATTAATCTAGATTCTAAAAAACTGGAATTAATTCATCTAAATTAATGCTTTATTTTGACAGCCACAGCCACGTCACGTTACCATGACGATGTCATGTTTGCTACAGTACATGGAAACAAACATTTACGCCAAATTAATGAGATTTAAATGTTAAATCTTTTGCAGCTCAGATTTTCTGAACTACAACTTTTTTATGCAGTTAAACTGGTTCAAACACGTGTGACACAAAGTGGATTTATTCACTGTAAAAGTTTTGTTTATATATTTTAACCATCTTCTCCATGTTCACCGAGTGTTAACACGTTCTGAAGGACTGCAGGTGAGATCTTCTACATCGGACCTCTGGCTCTGGGTTTTGACTCCCTATAGCCCGAGTTTTACTGATTTTATAGTCTTAGGAGGGAATTCCTGAAATCAAAGTCTTGGATTTTGGTCGGTCTAACCTGGAACACACAGTCATGACAACGGTACAAAGACGGTGACTGTACACGGTTTTTAAATCACAGAAAGAATTCTACCAACCATTAGATGCCATAATGAAGCCTGTGGTCCTGTCCTGGAGTCACCAGTGCAGAATGCTGATTGGTTGATGTGATTCTGTGGAGCGGCGAGCTAGAGTGCCTCGATTGAGAGAGTGGCGTCAACTCAGAACATGGCGCCATTTTGGTTCCAACTGCAGTGAACTACTGAATGAACCTTTTATGTTTTCAACAATTTTTAAATCATTTAACCACAAACAGCAACACATCCAGGTACAGGTGCTATCAAAAAAAAAAAAAAAAAAAAAAAAAATATATATATATATATATATATATATATATATATATATATATATATATATATATAAAATAGTTAAGCTATCAAATTTACATAAATTGACAAGTTGTGATGATTTATTTAATTAATTTAAAGCCTGATTCATGCAGCTGCAGCTGTGTAACTCTGTGTCATACAATGACGTGCGTGACAGTTTTAAAGTTCTCCGTCTCTGGATTATGATTTATTCTGGACTAATTTGACCCTCAACAAGCTTTTATTTCAACAATCATCACCTCCAAATCAAAGGTAAATTACATTCAAAGGTAAAGTACATTTTCCACTTTTACCGACTTTGTGCTGTAAATTTGATGTAGACTTTTCTGATCCATTTATCAGCATGCGCACTGTAAAAACTATTATGATGGCAGACAAAGGATTAAAAGCAGAAAAGTGTCAAATCACAGCCTTTTGTGTCTGATTTAACAGGTGCATGTCAGGCTTCAGGTCCCAGTCTGAACACAGTTTGAAAAAACTAAACGGTTGGACTTTTAATCACAGAAATGACTCTGGTCCCACTTTCTTCGAATCAGTGAGTCAGTGGCTTTAATTTGTACCTCTGTTACTGCACTTCCAGACTGCTCAGGGTTTTTAATGGAAATACATTGTGATCGGATGGGACATTTCCCCGATGGGAGCGATATGTAACAGATTAGTGACAGTCAGGAGACACTGAACATCTATGGGGAATCCTGCATTGGGACTCTCGGGACCCAGGTCCTATGAGTCAGCATCTGACACAGACAGCAACAAACCTGGGTGTAAAACTGGACAGTGAGCTTAAATTTGATGCTCAGATTAGGTCAGTAGTCAAGTCCAACTTTTATCAATTTAGACAACTGAAAAAGTAAGTCCCTTCGGCTGCTTCCTTGTTTGCACTCGGGGTTGCCACAGCAAATCCAAGGTGAATCTGCATGTTGAACTGGCACAGGTTTTACGCCGGATGCCCTTCCTGACACAACTCCACATTACATGGAGAAATGTGGCAGGGGTGGGATTTGAACCCGGAGCCTTCTGCACTGAAATGCACTGCGCATTAACCACTTGGCCACCACCCAACTCTCTTAAAACACATTTCTTCTCTTTGGCTTTTAACTCAGCTTGAGATGTTGGTTCTTATTATTTATTGTTTTAACTGTGGTTTATTTATTTATTATATATATAAATATATAAAGTGCTTTAAAAATAAATTGAGATTTAATGACTGGGTCAAAATTTCCACTGAAAATTTTTTTCTGCCAAATGTATTTGATCCATTATCAAAATGTAATCAGCGTACGCACTGCAAAAAAAAAAAAAAAACTATTAAAATATGTTTGCTGTGTTTGATTTTAACAAGTGCACGTCAGGCTGCGGCTCCAAGTCTGATCACAGTTTGAAAAAAAATAAACGGTTGGGCTTTTAATCATGGAAATGAGTCCAGTCCCACATGCGAGGGGTTTAATGGAAATACAACCCCAATTCCAATGAAGTTGGGACGTGGTGTAAAATGGAAATAAAAACAGAATGCAATGATTTGAAAATCCTCTTCAACCTATATTCAATTAAATACACCACAAAGACAAGACATTTAATGTTCAAACTGATAAACTTTATTGTTTTTGTGCAAATATTTGCTCATTTTGAAATGGATACCCGCACTCTTACTATGAAGCCACACTGTTGTAACACGTGCAGAATGTGGGTTGGCACTGTCTTGCTGAAATAAGCAGGGACGTCCCTGAAAAAGACGTTGCTTGGATGGCAGCATGTGTTGCTCCAAAACCTGGATGTACCTTTCAGCATTGATGGTGCCATCACAGATGTGTAAGTTGTCCATGTCATGGGCACTAACACACCCCCATACCATCACAGATGCTGGGTTTTGAACTTTGTGCTGGTAACAATCTGGATGGTCTTTTTCCTCTTTTGTCCAGAGGACACGACGTCCATGATTTCCAAAAACAATTTGAAATATGTACTCATCAGACCACAGCACACGTTTCCACTTTGTGTCTGTCCATTTCAAATGAGCTCGGGCCCAGAGAAGGTGGCGGCGTTTCTAGATGTTGTTGATGTTTGGCTTTCACTTTGCATGGTAGAGTTTTAACTTGCACTTGTAGACATACAGTGAGGAAAATAAGTATTTGAACACCCTGCGATTTTGCAAGTTCTCCCACTTAGAAATCATGGAGGGGTCTGAAATTTTCATCTTAGGTGCATGTCCACTGTGAGAGACATAATCTAAAAAAAAAAATCTGGAAATCACAATGTATGATTTTTTAAATAATTTATTTGTATGTTACTGCTGCAAATAAGTATTTCAACACCTGTCAATCAGCAGAAATTCTGGCCCTCAAAGACCTGTTAGTCCGCCTCTAAAAAGTTCACCTCCACTCCACTTATTATTCCAAATTAGAAGCACCTATTTGAGGTCTTTAGCTGCATAAAGACACCTGTCCACCCCACAGAATCAGTAAGACTCCAACTACTAACATGGCTAAGACCAAAGAGCTGTCCAAAGACACCAGAGATAAAATTGTAGACCTCCACAAGGCTGGAAAGGGCTACAGGGCAATTGGCAAGCAGCTTGGTGAAAAAAGATCAACTGTTGGAGCAATTATTAGAAAATGGAAGAAGCTAAACATGACTGTCAATCTCCCTCGGACTGGGGCTCCATGCAAGATCCCACCTCGTTGCATATCAATGATCCTAAGAAAGGTGAGGAATCAGCCCAGAACTGCACGGGAGGAGCTGGTCAATGACCTGAAGAGAGCTGGCACCACTGTTTCCAAGGTTACTGTGGGTAATACACTAAGACGTCATGGGTTAACATCATGCATGGCACGGAAGTTTCCCCTGCTTAAATCGGCACACGTCCAGGCCCGTCTTACGTTTGCCCAGGACCATTTGGATGATCCAGAGGAGTCATGGGAGAAAGTTATGTGGTCAGATGAGAACAAAATAGAACTTTTTGGTCTTAATTCCACTCGGCGTGTTTGGAGGAAGAAGAATGCTGAGTACCATCCCAAAAACACCGTCCCTACTGTGAAGCATGGGGGTGGAAGCATCATGCTTTGGGGGTGTTTTTCTGCACATGGGACAGAACGACTGCACTGTATTAAGGAGAGGATGACCGGGGCCATGTATTGTGAGATTTTTGGGGAACAACCTCCTTCCCTCAGTTAGAGCATTGAAGATGGGTCGTGGATGGGTCTTCCAACATGACAATGACCCGAAGCACACAGCCAGGATAACCAAGGAGGGGCACTGTAAGAAGCATATCAAGGTTCTGGAGTGGCCTAGCCAGTCTCCAGACCTGAACTCAATAGAAAATCTTTGGAGGGAGCTCAAACTCCGTGTTTCTCAGCGACAGCCCAGTAACCTGGCTGATCTAGAGAAGATCTGTATGGAGGAGTGGACCAAAATCCCTACTGCAGTGTGTGCAAACCTGGTGAAAAACTACAGGAAATGTTTGACCTCTGTAATTGCAAACAAAGGCTACTGTACCAAATATTAACATTGATTTTCAGAGGTGTTCAAATACTTATTTGCAGCAGTAACATACAAATAAATTATTAAAAAAAAAAATCATACATTGTGATTTCCGGATTTTTTTTTTTTTTTTTTTTTTTTTTAAGATTATGTCTCTCACAGTGGACATGCACCTAAGATGAAAATTTCAGACCCCTCCATGATTTATAAGTGGGAGAACTTGCAAAATCACAGGGTGTTCAAATACTTATTTTCTTCACTATAGCAATGAACTGTGTTAACTGACAATGGTTTTCTGAAGTGGTAAGATCGCGGTAAGATCCTTTACACAATGATGTTGGTTTTTAATACAGTGCCACATGATGGATCATGGGCAGATCACGGGCATTCAATGTTGGTTTTCAGCCTTGCCGCTTACATGTAGAAAGTTCTCAAGATTCTTTGAATCTTCAGATTATATTATGGACTGTAGATGATGGAATCCCTAAATTCTAAGCAATTGAACACTGAGAAACATTGTTCTTAAACTGTTGGATTATTTTTTCACCCAGTTGTTCACAAAGTGGTGATCCTCTCCCCATCTTTGCTTGTGAATGGCTGAGCCTTTTGGGGATGCTCCTTTTATACCCAATCATGACACTCACCTGTTTCCAAGCAGGTGTTCTTTGAGCATTCATCAACTTTCCCAGTCTTTTATTGCCCCTGTCCCAGCTTTTTTGAAACATGTTGCAGGCATCCATTTCAAAATAAGCAAATATTTGCAGAAAAGCAGTTTGAACATTAAATATCTTGTCTTTGTGGTGTATTCAATTGAATACAGGTTAAAAAGGATTTGCAAATCATTGTATTCTGTTTTTATTTACATTTTACACAACGTCCCAACTTCATTGGAATTGGGGTTGTAGGTGAGTTTTACTGTACATGAAACTGAACAATAAATTGCAAAGCTTTGATGATGAAGTCTCTTCCATCCCACAAGGCTGACTTTATTTTCCCAAATTTTTCTTCTGTTCAGATCTGAAGGGAATCTGTACATCTTGAAGCCCTTGTTGTGTCTATTTGTGCCTCCAAATGCAGAACAACTCGGCATTTTCAGTGAATAAATAAATAAAATAGCTGGATTTACATGCAGACACATTAACATCAAATGAGTCACATGACCGATTTTTTTCGACTTGTCATGTCGCCACTTTCTCAATTAAGGCACACTACGCCAAACCAACCAATCACTTTCAACTGATCAATTCTAAAACATAGTTGGGTTAAAATCAATCAATGAATCAATAATGACAGACTGATGGTTTGACAAGTTTTACCTAAAAATGCTGAGATGTCCAACATGATGCCAAACACACACCTCTCCGGCGCCATCGCCCCTGTGTCACTGCAACAACACCACACACACGTCCAAAAGTATTAGAACACATTTATAGATCAAAAGAGGAGGAGATGCTTCAGAATCTGGGCTTTAACAGAGCCTGAATGGGGTTTGGATGACATCTAGTGGTAACAATTCATACTGCAGCTCATCAAACAGCCGGGCGGCGTTTAAGTGCGCACTCAAATGCACCACCAGTGGCGTATGTGCAGGTGGTTGGCAGATCTCTGTAGCAAAGTCGGCCAAACAGCCACACCACAAAAACAAACAAACAGCAGCTGTAAGCGCTCGCAGACAGCACTGTGATCTGTAACACTCCAGAGGTCACCCACCTCAGTGGAACACTGTGGATCTGGTAACTCAGCCTGGAATTACAAATGTTACAGACTCGATTATTTTTGTTTTTCTGCCTCAACAGCCTCATTCATTGAACACAATCAATTACACAATAATCAGGGACATTATACAGTAAGTGAATTCTCTGAAGTGAGTGAGGGAAGCCACAGAGGCGCGGGGAGGGCTGCAAATTTCTAACTTGGAGTGATCATACAGTTGAGCCCCGTTAACTCGCGATTCGGCGATACTCTCTATCAAGTTGTGGACCCCGAAAATTTAGACTTTTGTATAAAAGTCAGTTCTGATTTGACTGTTTTTGGGGAGGATAGTGAGTGCAGATGATTCAGGATAGTGATTTTCTTCTTCCTCCTCCGGCTGCTACTCACCACGCATGTGGCAGGTGCCTGTATAAATCCCGGCCCCATCTGGCATCCTGGCAGGGCAGAGCAGCAGTCGCAGTGGGCCGACCATGTCCCTGCGCTCGCAGCCTGAGTGGTCCAGGAGGTCCGTCAGACTGCGCTGTGTGCCTGCTTCTGACTGCCTGTTTGTACCCTCTGCTCATGGCCAGGTCATGCTTGAAAAAGAGGTTTTAACTGTCAGAGTTTTCTACCTGGTTAAATAAAGAACCGGTGTAAGTCACATCCAAAACCTTAGAATCATCAGGAATCTTCTGCACATACAGCTGCTCAAGGAGGTAAAAAAAGATCTTGAACCCACTCCAGATGCAGAACGTTTATTAACATTATTAATGTTGCATTTACACGTAGGCAGGACGCGTTACAAATGTCATATTTGTGTCATTCTTGGCAAATTCCTGACATTCTTAACATGACTTGACACATCTGAATAGGTTTCTTAATAGTGCGTGTTGGTGCCTGACAGGGATGTGAATCATACAACAACTCACGATTCAATTCGATTCTGATTGTTGGGGTGAAGATTAGATTTGTAATCGAATTTTGATTCAAGGAGCTCTGAGAAATAGTTATATTACTTAAAAAATGTTTGTTTAAGAAAATGCAGCTTTAGAAGGTTAATCAAGTGATTCTAAAGATGTAAATTTACTTATCTGCTTTGCTGGTTCAGAGTTGGCTGGCAGATTAGTGAAGTGATAGAGTGTGTGCTGGTCAGTAGTTAGCAGCGGCCGCTGCTCCGCTTCTTTTAGCTCTGGGTAATGGGATAGCATGTGGGCTTGTGGATTTGAAGTGTTTCCAAAGTACTTGACTTTCATTTTGCAGATTTTTTACACTGCATAAGTCATGTCAAGCTCCTTCTTACGCAGCAAATAATAAAATCCAAAACGCGCCCAAACATTTGCCTTCAGTGAAGACGATGCTGGCTGAATTAGCTCTTCATGCTCCATGCTAAGCTGCAGCTCACGAATGTTTGAAGCATGCCGGACACTCCCCTCGCAGGGACGCTGTAGTACGGACGCCGTTGCCTGACAAATGGTACACACAGCGACTAAGCAAGAAAATGTTTAAAAAAATGCTTTTTAAAAATCGATTCTTGGACATTTTGAATCGATTCAGAATCGTAATAAATAAGAATTGCGATTCGGACGTGAATCGATTTTTTCCAGGACCCCTAGTGCGTGATATTCCTGATTTTCATGGAGCATGTTTTTGGCTGTCAAAAATCTTCCACGAATGTCACACACCACCCTCATTTCGCCTCATGTCGTGGAGGTTGCAACTAAGCGTGTTGACCCGTCTTGATTAGTGGTGATCCTTAATAGTGCATAACAGCATTCTTCTCTGACGCACAATTAAACTCTGCTGCACCGCATTCAGTTTCATTGCTGTAGTATGCTGAAGGAGGAGTGACGCCAAGTCCGCTAAAAGTTTCGTTCCAGTGCTCATCAGCGCGCTCCTGCAGGTGTTCCACTTGCTGGTTCTGCTGTGCCTGATGCTTGGGAAAACGCATAAGACGAGAACCGCATGGAGCCACACATCTGGCTCTCTCAGTCTCCTCCTCCTCTCTGTGCCACTCCATGGCACAGAGCCCAACTAAGCATGCAGTCACAAAGTTCTTCTGCTGTGGATTTTGAGGAGCAAACTGGATCGATCTGAATTTATGGGTGTGTGTGGAGACCATTCGCCTCATTCACAACTTGACAGAACGTAACGATACGCTGTTACACGCAAAGCAATGCTTCATAACATAGTTGGACTCAGAGTCAATGAATGAAAACGTGATGGTACAGATTTTGGGCTGTAAACCCGATTCTGCAATACAAGTTTTTACGTTTAATATTGTGTCCTCAGTACTGACTATACTACTGACAGAGTAGAAAACTACTACAGTGACATTTTCAGACGTTTGGTATCAACTTGATACCAAAGTACGGGATCTCGTGACCTCCTGGGTCAAAACATTTGAGTCTTCAGTTACAAGCGTTAGATTTATCATTTAAACCAGGATCTTTGCTGGTTTGGACTCCAGGTGCGTGTCCCTGCAGGTAAACGCTGCTGCTCCAGTACCGTCGGTCCTGCTAGCACATCTCTTTGCTCCTCTGCGTAAATGTTTTCATCTCTGCAGAGGACACTCCGCTTCGTCCTGCATCCTCCATCAGCCTCTATCTGTTTTCTGTTTCAGTTTTTCTCATGTCAAATGGTCATGAATCACCATGTGGTGGCGCTGCAGTGACTACATCTCCTGTTACAGCCACCGTTTATTCTGGATGAGGAGGACGATTTATAAGGGATGTGGACCAATGGGATGTGGATCAATCTTGTGTTTGAGTGTCATCTCTGTATGAATAGCGACTTTGAACTCTAACAGCTGTGACAATAAATAAATAAATAAATAATTCTGAGCCAATCATCCTGTGCATTTGCAGAGGGTGTGGCAACAGGAAGTGATGCTGTTGTGTACGCTCATCAGGTTCTGGATTAATCTGGTTTCAGTTCTTGTGGTCCATCTTCATTCATTTCAACTGTTTGTTATCCCGCCCCCACACACTGCTCCACCGACGACTGGTGGGAGTGGGCGTGGCCTGCGTGAGGACGACTGACTCACCTGATATAAGGGACCAGAGGATCCACATGTCTCAGCAGGACGGCAGTGATGTAGGCAAAGATGAAGGACGCCGCTGTCCAGATGACCAGCGCAGCGGGCAGGAAGCACAAACCCTGCTGGAACCACCACATGACTGAGGCTCCGCCTCCTGGAGCAAGAAGGGAATTCCGGATAATGATGCTTACACAGGATCATATCAAGCAGAGACTAGCCCCGCCACCTTACGCCAGCTGGATGATGTCATTGTTTGAAACCAAAGTCAGATCACCTTTTAAAAGCTTCAAGCTGTCACAGTGAGGTTCGGCTTCTGTTTCTCAACGCTGCAGGTTCGATTCCTGAGCCGGTCTATTCCACGCTGCTTTGCTATAAAAATTAGAGCCCGACCAATATATCGGCCGGCTGATATAAGCCCTTTTCAAAGTACTTACTATCGGCCGAAATTTTGCCGATAGAACGCTGATAATTTCTCAGAAACAGAACAGTTACTAAAATAATGTTTGTGTTGGCAATGTAAAATGTCCTTGCACCCTTTGTCCAGTAGATGGAGCTCTGACTCCATTCAACTGAGAGCTGCTTACACCCCTGCTTAAATGTGCTCATCACCGGCCCCCGTAGTTCGTCGTCACACTGCACTGATCGGCTGACAAAAGCATACAAGTAAGTTTATAAGGATGTTGTTTGTAATAACTTTGCGATTACATTCACCCCACATTTCTCTCGTTTCAGTTCAACTCAATTTATATAGTAATGTGTCAAATGTGCTTCATTGCATCATTCACGCTTTTTATTAAGCCCACGTTGTGTAGACCTTATTTCTAGCATGAAAAACTTTCGTTTACTGCTAAGAGGTCAAAACATTCACCGGAAGGGTTCTGGGAATTACTGCGATTCGCCATTAACCATCTGGGGCCGACACCGTCGTATACGACGGCTGGGACCAAGCTTTACTAAATTGTCAATAACTTTTTAATGATAAGCGATAGAAACTTACTTTCACCGTCGGCCATCTTGGTACTCCTCATAGAAGATGTGTGATGACGTGTGCAATGTGAGTCCAATCAGAATTGGTTCTGTCTCACATGGTTTTCCAAAATCCAATCATAGGGCAGATTTACCTCACATGATATGGCAAAGATTGTTTTCAGGAGTGATATCTTACTAGTTGGCCCGTTTGAATAGCCCCCTAACTGCTCCAATTGCATTTTTTGAACTTGAAAATTCTTCTCTGTTATAAAGTTAATCAATATGAGAACAAAGCTTCAGCTTTTAGCTCATACATTTTTTGTTAAGGGTCCAAAAAAGAACATTTTATTCATTTAAAAAAAAATAACGATATTTGGATGAAAAATGCAGATAATCGATACATCGGCTGATTTGCCGATAGCTGATAAATCAGCCGATGTATCGATTATCTGCATTTTTCATCCAAATATCGTTATCGCCATTAACCTCAAACAATCCATATCGGTCGGGCTCTAATAAAAATATTCTAGATTTAAATAAAAACTGTCTCCGTCTCGGAAAGAAGACTTTTATTTTCTGTAATAAAAGTAAATAAGCAGCTTTCTCTATGTTGTGTTTTGGCTCCTCCCACTTGCTCCCCTCAGGACGTAACCTCACAATCCCCAGTATGGGAGGCGGAAGCTCTCACCAATCGACTAAAACCCGGGTTCTGGCGGGACTGGCCAGAGAACCCTTTAGCTGTCAGGGAGTGAGGCCCATTGACTACCACATGCACAGCGCCTCCTGCTGGCCATAAATAACAAAAGTGGGTGTTTGATGTTCAGAGCTGACATTTCTCCGACATCTTCAAAGGTGCAGCTGTAACAAATACACTGAGTAACTACAAATATTGCAGTAGATTTAAAATGATTACAGGTTTTCGATTTTGTGGTAAAAACTTTCAGGATAATTTCTCTGTACATATTTAACCCATTTCAGTCATAACTGCAGATGAAAGACCATTTACTGAAATGATCAGCATTTAGATTTTGCTGCGTCAGACTTAGAAATGTCTTTTTTCTTTGAATTCCAATGAAACAAAAAAAAAGTAAGACCTAAACGTGCATTAAAACAACACTGCATTAAGTGGTTGTAATTTGCACCAAAACACGTCTGAGCGTCTGATGCAGATGGAAAAGTGCTATATAAATGCAGTCCATTTACCATTTTTAACTCCATAAATAGTAAATAAATAAATAATTAAACTAAAATTCACCCGTCTAACAGATCTATGGTTGCAGTAAGCCAGGATGGCCACTGGGGGCAAACTACAACTATATTGTTAAATATAGTCAAAGTAGCGGTAAAGAACTCGACGTTGCAGTAGCAGGTAGTAAGTAAACACTTGTTTGTAAACACTGGTTAGTTCAGTCTCGGGTTGTTAGTTAAACCGGTTTGTTGTGTTTGCCAAGCTAACGTTAGCATTCATCACAGCCATACGCACCGTGTATCTTCTGATGACGTCACTCCACAGACATGACGTCGCAGTCTGCTGTTTTATAGATTTTAATTTAAGTTCATAGCAGCGCGAATATTAACCAAACTTCATAAACTGTACTTGCGCTGTACTTCCTCCTTTTTCTTCTTCATGTTACTTATCGACGACTTGCAAGCTAAAGTGCATTACCGCCCACAAGTGGACAAGAAGCGAAACAGCAATTTAACAAAAACAGCCTCTCGGCTTCAGAATCAGAATCAGAATCGCCTTTATTCAGCAAGTTTCTACAAGACTACAATGACTTTGACTTCAGTTTGAGCTGCACTCTCTCTGTACGAGCATGTACAAATATACACCAAACACTGAATTCACAGTAAATACATAATGAGCAGAGTTAGGAAACATAAAACCACAACTGCTATCCTACAAGTTTTACACATTTTGTCATTGCACAAAAATCAATCAATTTCAATCAATTTTATTTATATAGCGCCAAATCACAACAAACAGTTGCCCCAAGGCGCTTTATATTTTAAGGCAAGGCCATACAATAATTACGTAAAAACCCCAACGGTCAAAACGACCCCCTGTGAGCAAGCACTTGGTGACAGTGGGAAGGAAAAACTCCCTTTTAACAGGAAGAAACCTCCAGCAGAACCAGGCAGCATAACTAAGGGATGGTTCAGGGTCACCTGATACAGCCCTAACTATAAGCTTTAGCAAAAAGGAAAGTTTTAAGCCTAATCTTAAAAGTAGAGAGGGTATCTGTCTCCCTGATCTGAATTGGGAGCTGGTTCCACAGGAGAGGAGCCTGAAAGCTGAAGGCTCTGCCTCCCATTCTAGTCTTACAAACCCTAGGAACTACAAGTAAGCCTGCAGTCTGAGAGCGAAGCGCTCTATTGGGGTGATATGGTACTACGAGGTCCCTAAGATAAGATGGGACCTGATTATTCAAGACCTTATAAGTAAGAAGAAGAATTTTAAATTCTATTCTAGAATTAACAGGAAGCCAATGAAGAGAGGCCAATATGGGTGAGATATGCTCTCTCCTTCTAGTCCCCGTCAGTACTCTAGCTGCAGCATTTTGAATTAACTGAAGGCTTTTCAGGGAACTTTTACGACAACCTGATAATAATGAATTACAATAGTCCAGCCTAGAGGAAATAAATGCATGAATTAGTTTTTCAGCATCACTCTGAGACAAGACCTTTCTGATTTTAGAGATATTGCGTAAATGCAAAAAAGCAGTCCTACATATTTGTTTAATATGCGCTTTGAATGACATATCCTGATCAAAAATAACTCCAAGATTTCTCACAGTATTACTAGAGGTCAGGGTAATGCCATCCACAGTAAGGATCTGGTTAGACACCATGTTTCTAAGATTTGTGGGGCCAAGTACAATAACTTCAGTTTTATCTGAGTTTAAAAGCAGGAAATTAGAGGTCATCCATGTCTTTATGTCTGTAAGACAATCCTGCAGTTTAGCTAATTTGTGTGTGTCCTCTGGCTTCATGGATAGATAAAGCTGGGTATCATCTGCGTAACAATGAAAATTTAAGCAATGCCGTCTAATAATACTGCCTAAGGGAAGCATGTATAAAGTGAATAAAATTGTTCCTAGCACAGAACCTTGTGGAACTCCATAATTAACCTTAGTCTGTGAAGAAGATTCCCCATTTACATGAACAAATTGTAATCTATTAGACAAATATGATTCAAACCACCGCAGCGCAGTGCCTTTAATACCTATGGCATGCTCTAATCTCTGTAATAAAATTTTATGGTCAACAGTATCAAAAGCAGCACTGAGGTCTAACAGAACAAGCACAGAGATGAGTCCACTGTCTGAGGCCATAAGAAGATCTTCACTAATGCTGTTTCTGTACTATGATGAATTCTAAAACCTGACTGAAACTCTTCAAATAGACCATTCCTCTGCAGATGATCAGTTAGCTGTTTTACAACTACCCTTTCAAGAATTTTTGAGAGAAAAGGAAGGTTGGAGATTGGCCTATAATTAGCTAAGATAGCTGGGTCAAGTGATGGCTTTTTAAGTAATGGTTTAATTACTGCCACCTTAAAAGCCTGTGGTACATAGCCAACTAATAAAGATAGATTGATCATATTTAAGATCAAAGCATTAATTAATGGTAGGGCTTCCTTGAGCAGCCTGGTAGGAATGGGGTCTAATAAACATGTTGATGGTTTGGAGGAAGTAACTAATGAAAATAACTCAGACAGAACAATCGGAGAGAAAGAGTCTAACCAAATACCGGCATCACTGAAAGCAGCCAAAGATAACGATACGTCTTTGGGATGGTTATGAGTAATTTTTTCTCTAATAGTTAAAATTTTATTAGCAAAGAAAGTCATGAAGTCATTACTAGTTAAAGTTAAAGGAATACTCGGCTCAATAGAGCTCTGACTCTTTGTCAGCCTGGCTACAGTGCTGAAAAGAAACCTGGGGTTGTTCTTATTTTCTTCAATTAGTGATGAGTAGTAAGATGTCCTAGCTTTACGGAGGGCTTTTTTATAGAGCAACAGACTCTTTTTCCAGGCTAAGTGAAGATCATCTAAATTAGTGAGACACCATTTCCTCTCCAACTTACGGGTTATCTGCTTTAAGCTGCGAGTTTGTGAGTTATACCACAGAGTCAGGCACTTCTGATTTAAAGCTCTCTTTTTCAGAGGAGCTACAGCATCCAAAGTTGTCTTCAATGAGGATGTAAAACTATTGACGAGATACTCTATCTCACTTACAGAGTTTAGGTAGCTACTCTGCACTGTGTTGGTATATGACATTAGAGAACATAAAGAAGGAATCATATCCTTAAACCTAGTTACAGTGCTTTCTGAAAGACTTCTAGTGTAATGAAACTTATTCCCCACTGCTGGGTAGTCCATCAGAGTAAATGTAAATGTTATTAAGAAATGATCAGACAGAAGGGAGTTTTCAGGGAATACTGTTAAGTCTTCAATTTCCATACCATAAGTCAGAACAGGATCTAAGATATGATTAATAATAGATTAAATGCAGTGTTGAGGCTGTCATTCTCAGCATCTGTGTGGATGTTAAAATCACCCACTATAATTATCTTATCTGAGGTAAGCACTAAGTCAGACAAAAGGTCCGAAAATTCACAGAGAAACTCACAGTAATGACCAGGAGGACGACAGATAACAAATAAAACTGTTTTATGGGACTTCCAATTTAGATGGACAAGACTAAGACAAGCTTTCAAATGAATTAAAGCTCTGTCTGGGTTTTGATTAATTAATAAGCTGGAATGGAAGATTGCTGCTAATCCTCCGCCTCGGCCTGTGCTACGAGCATTCTGGCAGTTAGTGTGACTCGGGGGTGTTGACTCATTTAAACTAACATATTCATCCTGCTGTAACCAGGTTTCTGTAAGGCAGAATAAATCAATATGTTGATCAATTATTATATCATTTACTAACAGGGACTTAGAAGAGAGAGACCTAATGTTTAATAGACCACATTTAACTGTTTTAGTCTGTGGTGCAGTTGAAGGTGCTATATTATTTTTTCTTTTTGAATTTTTATGCTTAAATAGATTTTTGCTGGTTATTGGTGGTCTGGGAGCAGGCACCGTCTCTACGGGGATGGGGTAATGAGGGGATGGCAGGGGGAGAGAAGCTGCAGAGAGGTGTGTAAGACTACAACTCTGCTTCCTGGTCCCAACCCTGGATAGTCACGGTTTGGAGGATTTAAGAAAATTGGCCAGATTTCTAGAAATGAGAGCTGCTCCATCCAAAGTGGGATGGATGCCGTCTCTCCTAAGAAGACCAGGTTTTCCCCAGAAGCTTTGCCAATTATCTATGAAGCCCACCTCATTTTTTGGACACTACTCAGACAGCCAGCAATTCAAGGAGAACACAACAGTGAGTCTGGCAACGAAATGTCGTTGCTTGGCTACCGGAGTACACAGCAAAAACTGAAACAATATATATATATATATATATATATATATATATATATATATATATATACACACACATTAGTGCAAATGGAGCTAAATTTGAAAGTAGCATAAAAATGATTAAAAATATAGTTAGCAGCAGTGTCTGGAGTATTGCACAGATAGTACTGCACTCAAGTATTCTTCAAACAGTACCGACAGTAGGATAAGGGCGGGGACGTGGGGTTAAGTGGTGTTTAACAGTCTGATGGCCGGTGGTAAAGAACTGTTATTGAATCTGGCTGTTCTGCAGCACATGCTGTGGAATCTCCTGCCAGAAGCCAGCATGGAGAACAGTCCATGGTGGGGGTGGCTGGGGTCGGAGAGGATCCGGTGAGCACTGGCTGGGCATCGTCTGTGGACAATATCTTGGATGGGGGGAGTGGAGTCCCAGTGATCTTCTCTGCTGTCCTCACCACTCTCTGCAAAGACTAGCAGTCTGACGTCTTACAGCTCCCAGACCAGGTGGAGATGCAGCTGGTCAGCAGACTCTAGATGGTCCCTCGATAGAAGGTGGAGAGGATGGGAGGGGGGGAGGGAGGCTCTTCTCATCCGTCACAGGAAACGCAGATGCTGCTGAGCTCTCTTTGCCAGAGAGGTGGTGTGCAGTGACCAGCTGAGGTTGTCTGTAATGTGCACCCCCAGGAACGTGGTGCTGCTGACAACCTCCACTGCTGTGTCATTGATGAGGAGTGGTGTGTGGCTGGGTCAGGATCTCCTGAAGTCAACAATGAGCTCCTTTGTTTTGTCAACGTTCAGGAGCAGGTTGGTCGCTTTACACCAGTCCACCAGATGTCACACCTCTGTTCTATAGGCCAGTTCATTATTGTCCTGTATGAGGCCCACAACTGTTGTATCGTCTGCATACTTCAGTATGTGGTTGGTGTTGTACCTTGGACGTACTTTGGGGTGTATGGGGTGTATGGTAGAGGTAGTACCTGTGTTGGGGGGACATGTCATGCTCTTCGGAGTAGTTCACCCATCTTGGTCCTCACCATGCACTCAGCTCTCCCCTGTGGCTCCTAGCAGCTGTTAGCATGCAACAGCGGCCACACCCCGGGCAACGGCTTCGACTGGCCAGCTGAACCAGGCGGAGGGTAGCTGACAGGTCTAAAACCCTCAGTGAATTCGGACTTGTCTACCCTTGCATGCGAAGACTGGATCCAGCGGACTGCACAGAGGAAACCAACTGATTGGTTCAACGGGCAGAAAGGCGGACCCAGCAAAGCGCTGTGGAGCGCGAACAGGGCACAGTGAGACACTAAGGACACTGTTGGCCATCCACTGCATCCCGAGCCATCTCCAGCCGTTCTGACTATGTCTTGCCACTGGACACAGATGGGCCGGGATAAGACTGTGCGCAACTCTCCCTCACTTAAATCCAAGTCACGCGCAAGTCATGACTCCACCCTCCACACACCACCACACACCCACCACCGTAATAATAATAATAAAAAAAAAAAACACAAGTCCTGTGGCGATGGGCGAGTGGCGAAGCAGCAGGTGCGGATACACTGGGAGCTGTAGTCACAAACCTGCACACAGGCGGCCCAGGGCATAGGGTCGCTCTCTACTGGGCTGAAGTAGCAGTGGAGTTCGCCAGCCCCCTGGGCAACTGAGCAGCCCTGTTTAGGATCGCTCTGCTCACCTCCACGGAGGAAGGGGCTAGAAAAGGTGCCTCAAACATAGCCTGCTTCAAACTCACCCCGGTAAGCATACAGCGGCTTGCGGGGATCCCACTCAACGGTCGTAACTCAGCAAAAAAGAAAGTGAAGTTATTAAATCTTGGCACATGGAATGTGCGAACCCTGCTGGATAACATCAAAGCAGACAGGCCAGAAAGAAGAACGGCGCTAGTGGCCAGGGAACTAGCTCGCTACAACGTGGACATAGCGGCACTCAGCGAAACATGCCTTGCAGACAAGGGCCAGCTCACAGAGCAAGGTGGCGGATACACATTCTTCTGGAGCGGTCCAGCAGCGCTGAACGGCGAGAAGCAGGAGTTGGCTTTGCCATCAAGTCCCATCTCACAAGGAAACTTGCCAAGCTTCCAGAGGGCATCAATGAACGACTGATGATTCTTCAGCTCCCGCTGGGAGGGAAGAAGAAGGCAACTCTGATTAGCGCATATGCCCCCACCATGACAAACTCTGAAGACACCAAGGACAAGTTCTACGAAGAACTCGACACCCTTATTGCAGCAGTCCCACAGTCCGAGAAACTTTTTGTCCTCGGGGACTTCAATGCTAGAGTAGGGGTCAACCACCAGACCTGGGATGGAGCCATTGGAAGACATGGCATTGGCAAGTGCAACAGCAACGGACTGCTGCTTCTCAAAACCTGTGCTGCACACAACCTCATTATCACCAATACCCTGTTCCGCCTCCCCATCCGCAACAAGACATCTTGGATGCATTCGTGTTCCAGGCACTGGCATCTGATCGATTATGTCATCACCAGGAAGAGGGATAGGCAGGACGTGCAGGTGACCAAGTCGATGTGCGGCGCCGAGTGCTGGACTGACCACCGGCTCATCATCTCTAAGTGCAAACTTCGCATCCAACCAGCAAGAAGACCCCAGGATCAGAAGGCTGTAAAGAGGCTCAGTGTCTCGAAGCTGAAGAAGGTCGCTGACCAACTCTCCAGTGACTTGGATGACAGGCTGTCCGACACGCTGAACGACCAGGACAGCATTGAGGAACAGTGGGCTGCGTTCAGAGATACTGTCTACTCCATGGCTCTCGAACACCTCGGACCAACCATACGTAAAAACCAGGACTGGTTCGACGAGAACGAGGAAGAGATTCAGTCCCTGCTGACAGAGAAACACCAGCTGTTCCGAGTCCACCAGAATGACCCCTCCTCACAAGCAAAGAAAGATGCTTTCACCAACGCCAGGCAGAGGGTCCAGAAGAAGATACGCGTGATGCAAGATGCCTGGTTTAGCAAGAAGGCCGATGAAATCCAGGGCTATGCGGACAGTCACAACACCAAGCGCTTCTATGACTCGCTGAAGGCTGTCTACGGACCTCAGTCCTCAGGCTCCTCCCCCCCCCTCAGTGCAGATGGGACCCAACTGCTGACAGAGAAGAAGCAGATACTGGAGAGATGGGCTGAACATTTCAACCAGGTCCTCAACCGCCTTGCCGTAATCAACGAAGAGGCCATTGTGCGCCTACCTCAAGCAGAGGTCAACGAAGACCTCGACACTCCGCCCACAGAAGATGAAGTCAGACAGGCCATCAAACAGCTCTCCTGTGGCAAAGCTCCAGGACCAGATGCTATCCCTACTGAAGTGTACAAGGCAGGCGGCCCAGTATTGCTGCAAAGACTGACCAAGCTCTTCCAGTCATTGTGGAGTGCAGGCGAGATCCCCCAACAGTTGAAGGACGCCAGTATCATCCACATTTACAAGAGGAAAGGCAACCGCCAGCAATGCAACAACCACAGAGGCATCTCCCTTCTGTCCATTGTAGGGAAAATCCTGGCTCGAGTCCTGCTCATCCGCCTACTACAATACCTTGAGCAGGGCCTCCTTCCAGAAAGTCAATGCGGATTCCGTGCCAGACGTGGAACTGTGGACATGATATTAGCTGCGCGCCAACTTCAGGAAAAGTGCCAGGAGCAACACAGCGACCTCTTCGTGACCTTTGTCGATTTGACGAAGGCCTTCGTCAGCAGAGAAGGCCTGTGGAAAATCATGGAGAAGTTTGGCTGCCCCAGCAGGTTCATCACAATGGTGCGACAGTTCCATGACGGCATGATGGTGAAAGTTCTGCATGATGGTGACGAGTCAGAGGCCTTCCCAGTCACCAACAGCGTAAAGCAGGGCTGCGTTCTTGCCCCAACACTGTTCAGCATGGTCTTTTCCGCCATGCTGACTGACGCTTTCCAGGACGGCCAGGACGGCATTCGCCTCAGATACAGGACTGACGGCGGGCTGTTCAACCTCAGGCGCCTCCAGGCTGTCACCAAGGTAACAGAGACCGTCATCAGAGATCTATTGTTTGCTGATGATTGCGCGCTCAACGCAGCTACAGAACAGAAGATGCAGCACGAAATGGACTGCTTCTCGAGAGCATGCGACAACTTCGGTCTCACCATCAGCACCAAAAAGACCGAAGTTATGTACCAACCAGCACCCGCAAAACTATACCAAGAACCCCACATCACATTGACAGGACAGAATCTGCAGGCGGTCGACAACTTTACATACCTGGGTAGCACCCTTTCTCACGCAGTCAACATCGATGCAGAAATCAACAACAGGGTTGCAAAAGCCAGCACCTCATTTGGAAGGCTCCGTGAGAATGTCTGGGAACGGAGAGGACTTAGCATTACCTCCAAGCTGAAGGTCTACCGTGCAGTGGTTCTAACCACCCTGCTCTATGCCAGTGAGACCTGGACTGTCTACAGTAGACATGCCAAGCAGCTCAACCACTTCCATATGAGCTGCCTCCGTCGCCTCCTCCACATCAGGTGGCAGGACAAAGTCCCGGACACGGAGGTCCTTGAGCAAGCCGGCCTCCCCAGCATCTACACCCTCCTGCAGAAGACGCAAGTCAGATGGACTGGCCACATAATCAGAATGCCTGACACTCGACTGCCAAAGCAGCTCCTGTATGGAGAACTGTGCCAGGGCAAGCGCTCTGTCTGGGGGCACAAGAAACACTACAAAGACTATCTCAAAGCGTCCCTGAAAAACCTGGGCTTTGAGCTCACCTCTTGGGAAACGCTTGCCCACAACCGCCCTCAGTGGCACAGCAAGACCACCAGTGGCGCCTGCGCAGCAGAGGCCAGACGGATCGCGGACACCAAAACAAAACGAGCCGCACGCAAGGCCCGAGCTACCTCTACCTCCACCGCAGCACCTACCCATGTGTGTCCCGCATGTGGGTGCACCTTTCAAGCCCGGATTGGCCTCATCAGCCACCTCCGGACGCACTGTCACTGATTACCCACCTAGTGGAGCCATGGTCATCTTCGACCCCGAAGGACGAACAACAACACACCTTGGACGACAGTCATGGGTCAACAAGGTGAACAGCAGGGGTCTCAGGATACAGTCTTGGGGGGAGCCAGTGTTCAGGGAGATGACACTGGAGGTGTTGTTCCCCACACAGACAGACTGAGTTCTGCCAGCGAGGAAACCCAGCAACCAGTTACACAGGGGCGTGTTGAGGCCCAGTTGGCCCAGTTTACATACCAGGTCCTGGGGGATGATCGTGTTGAATGCTGAGCTGAAGTCCAGGAACAGCATCTGCACGTGGGTGTTCTTCTCCTCCAGGTGCTCCAGGCTCAGTTGGAGAGCAGTAGAGATGGCATCCTCAGTGGAGTGGTTGGGCTGGTATGCAAACTGGTATGGGTCAAATGATGGGGGCAGTATGAAGAGGATGTGGTCCTTAACCACCCGCTCGAAGCACTTCATGTTGGTGGACGTGAACGCAACAGGGTGAAAGTCATTAAGGCACGTAATGGTTGGCTTCTTGACCACTGGAATGATTGTGGCTGACTTGAAGCACGGGGGGATGACGTCCTGGTTAAGTGAAGTGTTGAAAATGTCCATGAGCATGTTGGCCAGCTCGTCTGCACACTCCTTGATCGGCCGACCTGGGATGTTATCTGGGCCTGTAGCCTTCCGTGCATTGACCTTCCTCAGGACTCTCTCGAGCCTGAGGGCCTGTTTGTTGGGGTGGGTGTAGGTTTTCCTCACGGTGGTGTTATTTAATGCTTCAAACCTCCTGAAGACGTTATTGAGCTCATTGAGGAAGTTGATGTCGTTTTGGCAGGGATAATTAAATTATGTATTTGAGGCATTGGATTCTATGTCACATTATTTCTTGACCTCTTGAAGGCTTTTGACACTGTGGATCAGTCTGCTGTTAGAAATTCTTCACAAACACGGTGTCTCTATCCATCTGGTCTCTTGGTTTGCAGACTATCTGGCGAGCAGGACTCAGTGTGTTCAAATGGCTGGTGTTAACGTTGCCTTCCTCGAGGTAACAAAAGGTGTCCCTCAAGGCTCAGTCTTGAGACCCATCTTATTCATACTTTATACTACTGACCTGTGTACAAACATATCAAGCGCCTTCTATCATCTGTATGCTGATGACATTGTAATCTATTGCTGCTCAAACTCAGTGACTCAGGCATTTGAATTCTTGCAGTCCACTTCTGATGTGGGCCAGAACCGTCTGGAGAAAATTCAAACTAGTCTTGAATGCAGAAAAATCCAAAATAATGTTTTTCTTTGAATCACCTGTTTCCTTGGAGAACATACCATCAAAACTGCCTGAGGTAACATTCTTGAGCTAGTCAGCAGTTACAAGTATTTGGGAATAACTATTGATACAGAGCTCTCTTTTAAAGTTCATCTTAAACACCTGATCTCCAAATTAAGGTTGAAGCTCAGCTTCCTTTACAGAAACAAGTCATGCTTCTCCTTAAGTGCTTGGAAGATCTTCATAACTGCTACCTTCCTGCCCTTAACTGGACTATGGTGATGTCATGTATAGGTGTGCCTCATCCAGTTATCACTGCACCCTGAGATTCATCATTGGTTCTATCCGCCTCACCCACCACTGTGAGTAGTACGCCAAAGTGGACATGTCCCCTTTGTCTGTCAGGTGTTATACACATTGAATGAGTCTGGTTTACAAAACTCTTATTGGACTGGTTCCGAGCTATTTGTCCAGTTTACTTCAGAGATACCTCGTGTCCACACTGAAGGTAAACGCTGCTGCTCCAGTACCGTTGGTCCTACTGGCACATCTCTTTGCTCCTCTGCGTAAACGTTTTCATCTCTGCAGAGGACACTCCGCTTCGGACATGAGTGTACCTCATGTCCGCACTGAAGCACTAAAGAATGCCTTTAGTTTCTCAGCTCCCTGTGATTGGAACATTCTCCAATCCAAACTAAAATTGTTCAGACTGACTTCTTTGAACACCTTCTGGTCTATTTTACAAGACTGTGAATGGGATTCTTTTGCGCAGTGTGTCTCTAAATCTGCCTGAGACTTTACTTTGTGTGCAATGTTATTATGACCAAGTTGATTGTATTTTATTCATCACAGCGTTCTCATGTTGATGTTAACCTGTTCACTATGACATGTACTACTGCCTTTCTTGGCCAGGTCACCCTTGGAACGGTTTCAATCTCAATGAAATTCTACGTGGTTAAATAAAGGTTATTATTATGATTATTATTATAATATTGTCGAACATCTTGTGTAAATGTCTTCCAGTCTTTTCACAAATTTATTGTACTTACTGTAAAAAATAAATTAAAAAATTGTTCACCGTTTCCATACTCTGGCAAAATAATTTCCTTTGGGAATCTTATCTTAAAAATGTGCAAATAAAGTGTGCAGTAAAAAAATGTACAAAGGAGAAACAGACAAACAGATTGAAGTTGTACATGACGTATATGAATTAGTGCATTTTTTGTGGAAACTGTTCCTGTGTCTGGTTGTTCTGAAGTACAGAGCTCTGTAACTTCGACCAGAGGGGAGGTGTTTAAACAGGGTGTGTCCAGAGTGGGAGGGGTCTGCAGAGACATTACCAGCTCCTTTCCTGGTCCTGGACCAGTATACGTCCTGGATGGAGGGCAGGCTGGCTCCGATGATTTTTTTTTTTTTCTGCAGACCTGACGGTTGAAGTCTGTGCCTGTCACCTTTGGAAGCAGAGGGAAACCAGATAGAGATTGAGATGCACAGGACAAACTGGATGCCACAATGGCTTCCACAGTCAGACTTGTCTCCTTTCTGCTTGTAGACAGTGACCCTAGGGCATAATTTTGAGTAGGGACGCTAGGGTCACGTCCCTCCCAATATTCAGCCCCCTACTGTGTAATCACGACCAATAAAACCGCTGTCCTCCATTATTATGGCACATAAAGGGTTAAATGTATGCCACTGCTCGAAGCCCCCCTCTTTAACGTAGATATCCTTGTCTGATTAGCAGTGATGCAGGTCTAATCTGACCACTTTTTTTTAGTAACGAGTAATCTAATGCGTTAATCTTTCTAAATCAGTAATCAGATTAAAGTTACTTCTCCAAGTCACTCTGCGTTACTATTATTTTTGCATTATGGGTCGATAGCAGCATTAAACTTAGTCCGTGGGCAGGAAGTCAGGGTTCGACTGAACTACAGACTTTAAGCGAGCTGTGAGCTTTTCATCCACGTTTTTCTGCAGCAGCTACGACTCGTCCTCACCTCTTAAAGCGTGGTGACAACAGCACAGACTTCATTGAGCTTTACAACCCCTGGCAAAAATTATGGAATCACTGGCCTCAGAGGATGTTCATTCAGTTGTTTAATTTTGTAGAAAAAAAGCAGATCACAGACATGACACAAAACTAAAGTCATTTCAAATGGCAACTTTCTGGCTTTAAGAAACACTATAAGAAATCGAGAAAAAAAGATTGTGACAGTCAGTAACGGTTACTTTTTTAGACCAAGCAGAGGAAAAAAATATGGAATCACTCAATTCTGAGGAAAAAATTATGGAATCACCCTGTAAATTTTCATCCTCCAAATTAACACCTGCATCATATCAGATCTGCTCATTGACATTGACCCTATGTGTCTTTTTGCAAGGAATGTTTTCACAGTTTTTGCTCTATGGCAAGATGCATTATCTTCTTGAAAAATGATTTCATCATCCCCAAACATCCTTTCAATTGTCCAAAATATCAACATAAACTTGTGCATTTATTGATGATGTAATGACAGCCATCTCCCCAGTGCCTTTACCTGACATGCAGCCCCATATCATCAATGACTGTGGAAATTTACATGTTCTCTTCAGGCAGTCATCTTTATAAATCTCATTGGAACGGCACCAAACAAAAGTTCCAGCATCATCACCTTGCCCAATGCAGATTCGAGATTCATCACTGAATATGACTTTCATCCAGTCATCCACAGTCCACGATTGCTTTTCCTTAGCCCATTGTAACCTTGTTTTTTTTTCTGTTTAGGTGTTAATGATGCCTTTCGTTTAGCTTTTCTGTATGTAAATCCCATTTCCTTTAGGCGGTTTCTTACAGTTCGGTCACAGACGTTGACTCCAGTTTCCTCCCATTCATTCCTCATTTGTTTTGTTGTACATTTTTCGATTTTTGAGACATATTGCTTTAAGTTTTCTGTCTTGACGCTTTGATGTCTTCCTTGGTCTACCAGTATGTTTGCCTTTAACAACCTTCCCATGTTGTTTGTATTTGGTCCAGAGTTTAGACACAGCTGACTGTGAACAACCAACATCTTTTGCAACATTGCGTGATGATTTACCCTCTTTTAAGAGTTTGATAATCCTCTCCTTTGTTTCAACTGACATCTCTCGTGTTGGAGCCATGATTCATGTCAGTCCACTTGGTGCAACATCTCTCCAAGGTGTAATCACTTTTTAGATGCAGACTAATGAGCAGATCTGATATGATGCAGGTGTTAGTTTTGGGGATGAAAATTTACAGGGTGATTCCATAATTTTTTCCTCAGAATTGAGTGATTCCATATTTTTTTCCTCTGCTTGGTCTAAAAAAGTAACCGTTACTGACTGCCACAATCTTTTTTTCTTTATTTCTTATAGTGTTTCTTAAAGCCAGAAAGTTGCCATTTGAAATGACTTTAGTTTTGTGTCATGTCTGTGATCTGCCTTTTTTCTACAAAATTAAACAACTGAATGAACATCCTCCGAGGCCGGTGATTCCATAATTTTTGCCAGGGGTTGTACAAAGACATTTTTATGCTTTTTTTCCCTCTGAGCTGCTCCATATCTGCTGCTAAAAACAGCTGATCCTCCGCGACGTGTCAACAACTAACACTATTTTCCACTCAAATGCACCTAAACTCTCTTTCTGAGGACCACATGATGTGAAAACGCAATAAAAATTTCTTACCTGTAAATCTGGTCACGTTTTCTGCATAAATAAATGTTATCCATTCTTTGTGCTCAAACTCCAAAGCAGGGGCGAATCCAGATAGAATGGGGGCGTGGGGCAAGGATGTGCCCCCCCACAACACCCCTAGATTAAAGGTCCAGTTTTGAAGCCTTTTTTTTACTACAACTACTAATACTACTTAAAATAATAATTTCAACAAGTAAAATGTTTAGAGAGAATTTAAATGTTAGAAAAATGTAAGAATGAATTTAATAGTTACATTTATAAACAATGTAGGTTAGAAATTGCAAGTTTTACTGTTACAGTGCTGTCAACAGTTAAATATGAGGTAAAGAAAGAGGTCTTTATTTTACTTTTTATAAAACAAGTATTTATTTTCATTGAAGCCAAGAAAGGGTGACTATAAAGTGAGTTTTGGCAAAACAGGTATCATTGTCATGTTGAGGTGGCAGAGGGTTGTTGTGGGCAGCTGAGGAAAGTAACCAAAAAAGTAACTAGTAATCTGACTTAGTTACTTTTCCAATTGAGTAATCAGTAAAGTAACTAAGTTACTTTTTCAAGGAGTAATCAGTAATTGGATTACTTTTTCAAAGTAACTGTGGCAACACTGCTGATTAGCTACCCGTTTCTCGGTAACTTGGGTGGCTGTCCCACTTGTCACTCCAAGCAGCACACTTCCCACAGTGGCCGCAACCGCCCATCGACCCCCGTCCCCCCCGCCCCTATCTCTCTCTCTTGAGCTAGACTTCGTGATATTTGGTAATGGATATTTGGTAATGGATGACGGCCCCCCTCCCAAGAAACGAGATATTCGTTCATTCTTTACAGTCAGGAATCTAAGTGCAGGGTCTCCGTCAAGCTTTAAAAACTAAGCAAAATCGCTTTCATGAATGGAAACCCTTCTTAAAAGCATTAGGCTTCTTCTGCTCTTTAGGCACTAGGCAGGTTTTAGCAACGTGGCAGGACGCATCGTTAGAGCTAGGCTACTGCACAGTTGCAGGGAACTTATTAAAAGACTGTGCATGCGGACACAATAACAGACAGACAAACGGGAATCGATTCATTCACAAATAGGGATGGATATGGAGAACCGGTTCCTTTCAGATATCGTTAAGAAATGATTTGATCCACCGACATCAATAAGCTTTTTGCTTAACGATTCTGTTATCGGTCCTTCAGAGTCGCCGTTATTTTGGGGGTGTTTGTCAGGAAAATGATCATTTCTCTACATTGATTACAGACCCTGCAGTGGGTCCGTAATCAACTTTTCTGCAGCGCGGCTTTGCTTTGAACCTTGAACCAATCGAAGCAGTGGTTCGCAGATTGAAACAGTGCTTCGATTGCTTAATTTATTCTTTCTTGCTTTCGCTTAATTTTCCCCCGCTAAAACCCTAAAGAACAATACGTCTGTGAGTATTATTTACCTTTTTTATGTTAAACCGACCTGTTATGGTCTTCTGAAACAGTTGATGTATTTTATAACTTAAAAACAGGAGTGATGCTAACGCGTTAGCATGTCTATGGCATTTTCAATGTTAAAAATTAGCATTAAGCAGTTGCAGCTGTCATCACTTTCGGATGCATTTGTTTTCAAATTGTAAATTTTTTTTAATTTATTTTTGTTTATATATTAGAATCTAATGATTATTATATACAATATATACTTATTATATACAGTTTTAGAGAAAGAGACAAAAAGAACCTGAATAGAAACACAACAGAAAATATAAAACCAACTAACAATGAACATACATAAATAAATACATACAGAAATAAATAATTGTTTCCTGTGAACACCTAGTGACTCTTACACCTCCATTTCATCCTTGTCTTATTTAAGTTTAATGACAGTTTGTTTCAGTCAAACCATATTTTCATTGTGTTAATTTCTTCAGTGATTTCCTCCAGAACTATCAAACTAGAAAACTGCTGCATCCTATACTCAACAAAAATATAAACGCAACACTTTTGGTTTTGCTCCCATTTTGTATGAGATTAACTCAAAGATCTAAAACTTTTTCCACATACACAATATCACCATTTCCCTCAAATATTGTTCACAAACCAGTCGAAATCTGTGATAGTGAGCACTTCTCCTTTGCTGAGATAATCCATCCCACCTCACAGGTGTGCCATATCAAGATGCTGATTAGACACCATGATTAGTGCACAGGTGTGCCTTAGACTGCCCACAATAAAAGGCCACTCTGAAAGGTGCAGTTTTATCACACAGCACAATGCCACAGATGTCGCAAGATTTGAGGGAGCGTGCAATTGGCATGCTGACAGCAGGAATGTCAACCAGAGCTGTTGCTCGTGTATTGAATGTTCATGTCTCTACCATAAGCCGTCTCCAAAGGCGTTTCAGAGAATTTGGCAGTACATCCAACCAGCCTCACAACCGCAGACCACGTGTAACCACACCAGCCCAGGACCTCCACATCCAGCATGTTCACCTCCAAGATCGTCTGAGACCAGCCACTCGGACAGCTGCTGGAACAATCGGTTTGCATAACCAAAGAATTTCTGCACAAACTGTCAGAAACCATCTCAGGGAAGCTCATCTGCATACTCATCATCCTCATCGGGGTCTCGACCTGACTCCAGTTCGTCGTCGTAACCGACTTGAGTGGGCAAATGCTCACATTCGCTGGCGTTTGGCACGTTGGAGAGGTGTTCTCTTCAACTCTATGCGAAGGAGATGTGTTGCAGTGCATGAGGCAAATGGTGGTCACACCAGATACTGACTGGTATCCCCCCCCCAATAAAACAAAACTGCACCTTTCAGAGTGGCCTTTTATTGTAGTAAGAGCAGAATACTACTGGAATGAATTTGAATAAGGAAAGTTGTTTTTTTTTCTCACTAAATGGATGCTGCACTCACTGCAGTTTATCGTCTGGAATAGTCCCAGATTGCATTTCACAGCTTCTATAATTTTTTTTTAATGCAGGTGGTGTTGGGGGGTAATTTTGGGTTTCAGCTTTTTTTGTTTTTCATCACTTTTGTGCGGATTAAAGTCACTAACTGGGACTCCTGTCTTGTTGTGAGAAAGAAACGAGAATCGTCCTCCGTTCTGTTCACACAGCTCCAAACGCTGCGCGGCTCTCTGACGAGTCAAGTTAGAACGATAGAGTCCAGTCGGAATTAATAACTTCAAAGCGAAACACTGTTTTGTTTATTTTTATTTATGTCCAGAGATCAAGGATACAGTGACCAATTTCATATTTATTTACTTTAAGACTCAATGAAATACACAGAAAACCTGTGAAGCGTACTTTTAGTACGAAATTCACAAGAGGTATCGATAAGGAATTGGATCGATAAGCAGAATCAATAATGGCATCGATATCGATAAAATCTTATCAATACCCATCCCTATTCACAAATGTCACAACATTAGCAGATAGGGTCATTGCAATACTTCGTGTTAAATATCCATCCTCGATGAATTCAATTTAAATGTGTAGCTGGAGCAATGTTGGGTTAGTTGCTTTGCTCAAGGTCACTCCAGTCATGGATGGAGGTGTAAGGAGAGGTAAGGTTGGGATTTGAGCCTGCAACCCTGTGATTGAAAGACCAAATCCCTAACCATTGGGATGGCTCGTTAACCTATAACATCTGCATGACATGAACTTATGATTGGTAATGCAAAAAAAAAAAATCTTTGTCTTGGAGCACTTTTGTGTCCCCACCAATATCAAAATCAAAGTTACTCCCTTGCAGTGACCATTGAGTCTTTCAGGTCTGTGGGTGTTTCCTCTTGAGTCCAGATTTTGACAATGAGTTGGTGCAGTTGGTGTTTGAGAAAGGGACCTCCTTCTTTAAAGGCCTCAATGGGAATGTTGTCTTCCCCATGTGATTTGTTGTTTTTCATGCCTTTAAGGATGACAAGAGTTTCTACGAGAGCTGAGGTTCAGCTGATTTCTTCAACAATGTCTTGTGTTGGTAACTGGCTGAGCACTTCCTCCTCCTCAATGATTGGGTTGGTGTTCAAGAGGTCTTCAAAGTGATCTTTCCATCGAGCACCGAGACCATCCTTGCTTTGAAGAGGTACCTGTCCTTGGGTGGGGGGACCATAGCTTGCTTTGGTGACATTGAAAAAGCCTCTGCTGTCATTTCTGTCAGTGAAGGTTTCCTGTTTCCTGTTTCCTGTTTGGGAGATTGCATCAGTATCTTGGCTCTCTGTTGGGACTGTTTACACAGAGACTGCTACCTGCTGCTTTGGACTTTGAACTAATAGTCTTTTTCAAGACTTTTTTACTTTTTTACCTTTTTACTTTTTTTTTTTTTTTTTTTACTTTTTTACTTGACTCTACTGGTGGTTGGCTCTCACTGCGGTATTGTATCGCTTCCTGTTCCGGAGCACAGCGGTGTTTTTCTGTATCCGTTAGCTGTTTAATCTGCGCAGTTAGATTGACCTAGTTATCTAGATTACGATTTGTTTCCCAGTGTAATCTTTACGTGCCTTAACTAAAGCACTCCTTCTGCTGAATCACCTCTAAATTATTTACACATTATTCACTTTGCGTGTTTTTAGGAATCCGCTAGCTTAGCGTAGCTACTAGCTCTTAGCCGATTTAGCATGGCGGCTTCTCCTGTCTCTCCCGCACTTTTCTGCTCTGGGTGTGAAATGTTTAGTTATTCCTCGGCCTCCTTTAGCAGTAATGGTACTTGTAATAAGTGTAGCTTATTCGTAGCTTTGGAGGCCAGGCTGGGCGAATTGGAGACTCGGCTCCGCACCGTGGAAAATTCTACAGCTAGCAAGGCCCCTGTAGTCGGTGCGGACCAAGGTAGCTTAGCCGCCGTTAGTTCCCCCCTGGCAGATCCCGAGCAGCCGGGAAAGCAGGCCGACTGGGTGACTGTGAGGAGGAAGCGTAGCCCTAAACAGAAGCCCCGTGTACACCGCCAACCCGTTCACATCTCTAACCGTTTTTCCCCACTCGACGATACACCCGCCGAGGATCAAACTCTGGTTATTGGCGACTCTGTTTTGAGAAATGTGAAGTTAGCGACACCAGCAACCATAGTCAATTGTCTTCCGGGGGCCAGAGCAGGCGACATTGAAGGAAATTTGAAACTGCTGGCTAAGGCTAAGCGTAAATTTGGTAAGATTGTAATTCACGTCGGCAGTAATGACACCCGGTTACGCCAATCGGAGGTCACTAAAATTAACATTAAATCGGTGTGTAACTTTGCAAAAACAATGTCGGACTCTGTAGTTTTCTCTGGGCCCCTCCCCAATCAGACCGGGAGTGACATGTTTAGCCGCTTGTTCTCCTTGAATTGCTGGCTGTCTGAGTGGTGTCCAAAAAATGAGGTGGGCTTCTTAGATAATTGGCAAAGCTTCTGGGGAAAACCTGGTCTTGTTAGGAGAGACGGCAGCCATCCCACTTTGGATGGAGCAGCTCTCATTTCTAGAAATTTGGTCAATTTTCTTAAATCCTCCAAACCGTGACTATCCAGGGTTGGGACCAGGAAGCAGAGTTGTAGTCTTACACACCTCTCTGCAGCTTCTCTCCCCCTGCCATCCCCTCATTGCCCCATCCCCGTGGAGACGGTGCCTGCTCCCAGACTACCAATAACCAGCAAAAATCTATTTAAGCATAAAAATTCAAAAGAAAAAATAATATAGCACCTTCAACTGCACCACAGACTAAAATAGTTAAATGTGGTCTATTAAACATTAGGTCTCTCTCTTCTAAGTCCCTGTTGGTAAATGATATAATAATTGATCAACATATTGATTTATTCTGCCTAACTGAAACCTGGTTACAGCAGGATGAATATGTTAGTTTAAATGAGTCAACACCCCCGAGTCACACTAACTGTCAGAATGCTCGTAGCACGGGCCGGGGTGGAGGATTAGCAGCAATCTTCCATTCCAGCTTATTAATTAATCCAAACCCAGACAGAGCTTTAATTCATTTGAAAGCTTGTCTCTTAGTCTTGTCCATCCAAATTGGAAGTCCCAAAAACCAGTTTTATTTGTTACTATCTATCGTCCACCTGGTCGTTACTGTGAGTTTCTCTGTGAATTTTCAGACCTTTTGTCTGACTTAGTGCTTAGCTCAGATAAGATAATTATAGTGGGCGATTTTAACATCCACACAGATGCTGAGAATGACAGCCTCAACACTGCATTTAATCTATTATTAGACTCTATTGGCTTCGCTCAAAAAGTAAATGAGTCCACCCACCACTTTAATCATATCTTAGATCTTGTTCTGACTTATGGTATGGAAATAGAAGACTTAACAGTATTCCCTGAAAACTCCCTTCTGTCTGATCATTTCTTAATAACATTTACATTTACTCTGATGGACTACCCAGCAGTGGGGAATAAGTTTCATTACACTAGAAGTCTTTCAGAAAGCGCTGTAACTAGGTTTAAGGATATGATTCTTTCTTTATGTTCTCTAATGCCATATACCAACACAGTGCAGAGTAGCTACCTAAACTCTGTAAGGGAGATAGAGTATCTCGTCAATAGTTTTACATCCTCATTGAAGACAACTTTGGATGCTGTAGCTCCTCTGAAAAAGAGAGCTTTAAATCAGAAGTGTCTGATTCCGTGGTATAACTCACAAACTCGTAGCTTAAAGCAGATAACCCGTAAGTTGGAGAGGAAATGGCGTCTCACTAATTTAGAAGATCTTCATTTAGCCTGGAAAAAGAGTCTGTTGCTCTATAAAAAAGCCCTCCGTAAAGCTAGGACATCTTTCTACTCATCACTAATTGAAGAAAATAAGAACAACCCCAGGTTTCTTTTCAGCACTGTAGCCAGGCTGACAAAGAGTCAGAGCTCTATTGAGCTGAGTATTCCATTAACTTTAACTAGTAATGACTTCATGACTTTCTTTGCTAACAAAATTTTAACTATTAGAGAAAAAATTACTCATAACCATCCCAAAGACGTATCGTTATCTTTGGCTGCTTTCAGTGATGCCGGTATTTGGTTAGACTCTTTCTCTCCGATTGTTCTGTCTGAGTTATTCTCATTAGTTACTTCATCCAACCCATCAACATGTTTATTAGACCCCATTCCTACCAGGCTGCTCAAGGAAGCCCTACCATTATTTAATGCTTCGATCTTAAATATGATCAATCTATCTTTGTTAGTTGGCTATGTACCACAGGCTTTTAAGGTGGCAGTAATTAAACCATTACTCAAAAAGCCATCACTTGACCCAGCTATCTTAGCTAATTATAGGCCAATCTCCAACCTTCCTTTTCTCTCAAAAATTCTTGAAAGGGTAGTTGTAAAACAGCTAACTGATCATCTGCAGAGGAATGGTCTATTTGAAGAGTTTCAGTCAGGTTTTAGAATTCATCATAGTACAGAAACAGCATTAGTGAAGGTTACAAATGATCTTCTTATGGCCTCGGACAGTGGACTCATCTCTGTGCTTGTTCTGTTAGATCTCAGTGCTGCTTTTGATACTGTTGACCATAAAATTTTATTACAGAGATTAGAGCATGCTATAGGTATTAAAGGCACTGCACTGCGGTGGTTTGAATCATATTTGTCTAATAGATTACAATTTGTTCATGTAAATGGGGAATCTTCTTCACAGACTAAAGTTAATTATGGAGTTCCACAAGGTTCTGTGCTAGGACCAATTTTATTCACTTTATACATGCTTCCCTTAGGCAGTATTATTAGACGGTATTGCTTAAATTTTCATTGTTACGCAGATGATACCCAGCTTTATCTATCCATGAAGCCAGAGGACACACACCAATTAGCTAAACTGCAGGATTGTCTTACAGACATAAAGACATGGATGACCTCTAATTTCCTGCTTTTAAACTCAGATAAAACTGAAGTTATTGTACTTGGCCCCACAAATCTTAGAAACATGGTGTCTAACCAGATCCTTACTCTGGATGGCATTACCCTGACCTCTAGTAATACTGTGAGAAATCTTGGAGTCATTTTTGATCAGGATATGTCATTCAAAGCGCATATTAAACAAATTTGTAGGACTGCTTTTTTGCATTTACGCAATATCTCTAAAATTAGAAAGGTCTTGTCTCAGAGTGATGCTGAAAAACTAATTCATGCATTTATTTCCTCTAGGCTGGACTATTGTAATTCATTATTATCAGGTTGTCCTAAAAGTTCCCTAAAAAGCCTTCAGTTAATTCAAAATGCTGCAGCTAGAGTGCTGACGGGGACTAGAAGGAGAGAGCATATCTCACCCATATTGGCCTCTCTTCATTGGCTTCCTGTTAATTCTAGAATAGAATTTAAAATTCTTCTTCTTACTTATAAGGTTTTGAATAATCAGGTCCCATCTTATCTTAGGGACCTCGTAGTACCATATTACCCCAATAGAGCGCTTCGCTCTCAGACTGCAGGCTTACTTGTAGTTCCTAGGGTTTGTAAGAGTAGAATGGGAGGCAGAGCCTTCAGCTTTCAGGCTCCTCTCCTGTGGAACCAGCTCCCAATTCAGATCAGGGAGACAGACACCCTCTCTACTTTTAAGATTAGGCTTAAAACTTTCCTTTTTGCTAAAGCTTATAGTTAGGGCTGGATCAGGTGACCCTGAACCATCCCTTAGTTATGCTGCTATAGACGTAGACTGCTGGGGGGTTCCCATGATGCACTGTTTCTTTTTCTTTCTGCTCTGTATGCACCACTCTGCATTTAATCATTAGTGATCGATCTCTGCTCCCCTCCACAGCATGTCTTTTTCCTGGTTCTCTCCCTCAGCCCCAACCAGTCCCAGCAGAAGACTGCCCCTCCCTGAGCCTGGTTCTGCTGGAGGTTTCTTCCTGTTAAAAGGGAGTTTTTCCTTCCCACTGTAGCCAAGTGCTTGCTCACAGGGGGTCGTTTTGACCGTTGGGGTTTTACATAATTATTGTATGGCCTTGCCTTACAATATAAAGCGCCTTGGGGCAACTGATTGTTGTGATTTGGCGCTATATAAAAAAAAAATTGATTGATTGATTGATTTCAGCAGTCTTGTTGATCCACCACAGATTTTTCATGTAACGTAGGGCACCACTAGGTGTCGCTCTCCCCCTGAGTATTTTCCTATAAAAAAAAGTGTGTAGCAGATTTGCGCATTTCCTGTGGGGTGGCCAGAGTGTTTGCTGGGCCCACATGTAGGAAAAATTTGGACAATCCGGTAAATATGATTTTAACCTGTTGTGTGCTTTTATGGTGCGATCCGGGTTTAATTACATTTTGTATGACATGTTGGGGAAGTGTCGTGACACAGACCCACAACAGGGGGCGTTAATGAAGGGACAATGGAATAGCCAAAAAGTAACAATTTAATGTTGTGAAGGTGCACAACGTGATACAGACAGATACAAATATGCGTTATATCAATCTGACAAAAAAGGTGACGTGTGGCAGGCTCGAAGATAGGAGACGTCCGGCGAGAGAAAAGCCGGAACCCACACAAGCCTCACCGCCAATGGACCTGAAGAACACCGGAGCCGCCAGGCCCTGCACCCCAGGTGGCCACAGTCTTCAGCAGTCAGACCCGGTACTACTGGCAGAAAACAGAAACAGTTCTGGATGAGTGTGAGTTCGCACACTCAGTAATCCCACAGTCTGTGTTCAGTAAGGAGGGAGAACCTCCACCTCCAATCACACACTCGTGCAGCTCCTGTCTAACCACTTATCTGGTTGGGGTGTGAAGCGAAGCCGTCGCTGATCACACCAAACGCCAATCCCACAGATAAGGCAATCACCACAGGAAAACGGCTGCAAAAGAAGTTCAGACTATTACACAAGGTTTTGTTCAGCAGAGAAAATTACCTGTAAGGTAGACGATTTCTCGGCGAGGAGGTGGAGTTGCAGTCCGGTCTTTATAGTGGTGGTGATGGGTGACAGCTGGTGTTGATAGATGACAGCTGTCACCTCCAGCGGCTCCGACGCCCTCTCGTGCTTGGAGCCCCCACTCCAAGCAGGGCGCCATCTGGTGGTGGTGGGCCAGCAGTACCTTCTCTTCAGCGGCCCACACAACAGGACCCCCCTCTCAACGAGCGCCTCCTGGCGCCCGACCAGGTTTATCCGGGTGCCAGGTGTAGAAGTCGGCCAGGAGGGCCGGGTCCAGGATGAAGCTCCTTTTCACCCAGGAGCGTTCCTCGGGACCATACCCCTCCCAGTCCACCAGATACTGGAAGCCCCGACCCTTGCGACGGACGTCCAGAAGCCGACGCACGGTCCGCGCCGGCTCCCCGTCGATGATCCGGGCAGGAGGCGGCGCAGGTCCAGGAGTGCAGAGCGGTGAGGTGTGGTATGGTTTAATCCGTGACACATGAAAAACAGGATGGATCCGCAGTGAAGCTGGCAGCCGTAGCTTCACTGCGGCCGGGCTGAGGACCTTGGTGATGGGAAAGGGTCCGATATATCTGTCTTTCAGTTTCTATAATTCTACTTGAAGTGGAATGTCCTTCGTTGACAACCATACCTCCTGCACAGGCTGGTATGCAGGGGCCGGGGAACGCCGGCGGTCTGCATGGGCCTTGGCCCTCGTCCGGGCCTTCAACAGGGCAGAACGGGCGGTCCGCCACACCCGGCGGCACCTCCTGAGGTGGGCCTGGACCGAGGGCACACCGACCTCACCCTCCACAAGCGGGAACAATGGGGGCTGGTACCCCAAACACACCTCGAACGGGGAGAGGCCGGTGGCAGACGACACTTGGCTGTTGTGGGCATACTTGATCCAGGCCAGATGGGTGCTCCAGGCCGTCGGGTGTGCGGAGGTAACGCAACGGAGGGCCTGCTCCAACTCCTGGTTGGCCCGCTCTGCCTGTCCGTTCGTCTGGGGGTGATACCAGGACGAGAGACTCACGGTGGCCCCCAGTTCCTTGCAAAAACTCCGCCAGACCTGAGAGGAGAACTGAGGGCCACGGTCTGAGATGATGTCCGCTGGTATCCCATGCAGACGCACGACGTGGTGGACCAGGAGGTCTGTTGTCTCCTGGGCCGTAGGGAGCTTCGGGAGGGCCACGAAGTGGGCCGCCTTGGAGAACCGGTCCACTATTGTCAAGATGGTGGTGTGGCCCTGGGACGGCGGGAGGCCCGTGACAAAGTCCAGGCTGATGTGGGACCAGGGGCGATGAGGCACCGGTAGGGGTCGGAGGAGTCCTGAGGTCCTCTTGTGGTCCGCCTTGCCCCTGGCACAGGTGGTGCAGGCCTGGACGTAGTCCCGGACGTCGGCTTCCATAGACGCCCACCAGAAGCGCTGCTGGACTACTGCCATGGTCCTGCGCACTCCGGGATGACAGGAGAGCTTGGACCCATGGCAGAAGTCCAAAACTGCAGCTCTGGCCTCTGGTGGGACGTACATCTTGTTCTTCGGGCCGGTCCCCGGGTCCGGGTTCCATGTCAGGGCCTCCCGGACGGTCTTCTCCACGTCCCAGGTGAGGGTGGCCATGACAGTGGACTCGGGGATGATGGTCTCTGGGGGGTCTGACAGCTCGGCCTTGGCTTCCTCTTCATGCACCCGGGACAGTGCATCTGACCGTTGGTTCTTGGTCCCGGGGCGGTACGTAATCTGGAAGTCAAAGCGCCCGAAGAACAGTGACCAGCGGGCTTGCCTGGGGTTCAACCGCTTGGCGGTCCGGATGTACTCCAGGTTCCGATGGTCCGTGAAAACCGTGAAGGGCACCGTCGCTCCCTCCAACAGGTGTCTCCACTCCTCAAGAGCCTCCTTCACCGCCAAGAGTTCCCGAATGCCGACGTCATAATTCCTCTCAGCCGGGGTCAACCTGCGGGAAAAATAGGCACAAGGGTGGAGGACCTTATCGGACTCCCCGCTCTGGGACAGCACGGCTCCTATCCCTGAGTCAGAGGCATCCACTTCCACTGTGAACTGGCGAGTAGGATCGGGCTGCACCAGGACTGGTGCAGTCGAAAACCGGCGTTTCAACTCCCTAAACGCGGCTTCGCACCGATCCGACCAGGTGAAGGGGACTTTAGTGGAGGTCAGGGCTGTCAGGGAGCTAACTACCTGACTGTAGCCCTTAATGAACCTCCTGTAGAAATTTGCAAAGCCGAGGAACTGTTGCAGTTTCCTACGGCTTGTTGGGTGGGGCCAATCTCTCACCGCCGCAACCTTGGCCGGATCAGGGGCGACGGAGTTGGAGGAGATTATGAACCCCAGGAAGGACAAAGAAGTGCGGTGGAACTCGCACTTCTCGCCCTTCACAAACAGCTGGTTCTCCAACAACCGCTGTAGGACCTGACGTACATGCTTAACATGAGTCTCAGGGTCCGGAGAAAAGATGAGGATGTCGTCTAGATACACGAAGACAAACCGGTGCAGGAAGTCCCGCAAGACGTCATTAACCAAAGCTTGGAACGTCGCAGGGGCGTTTGTGAGGCCGAACGGCATGACCAGGTACTCAAAGTGACCTAAGGGAGTGTTAAATGCCGTCTTCCACTCGTCTCCCTTCCGGATCCGAACCAGGTGGTACGCATTCCTAAGATCGAGTTTGGTGAATATTTGGGCTCCATGCAGGGGCGTGAACACCGAATCCAACAGAGGTAACGGGTATCGGTTGCGAACCGTGATCTCGTTCAGCCCTCTGTAATCGATGCATGGACGGAGTCCGCCGTCCTTTTTACCCACAAAAAAGAAACCAGCACCCATTGGGGAGGTGGAGTTCCGGACCAACCCGGCAGCTAACGAGTCCCTGATGTAGGTCTCCATTGATTCGCGTTCCGGACGTGAGAGGTTGTACAGCCTGCTGGACGGGTACTCAGCGCCCGGAATCAAATCGATGGCACAATCGTACGGTCGGTGCGGGGGAAGGGCAAGTGCCAGATCTTTGCTGAAGACGTCAGCAAGATCGTGGTACTCACATGGCACCGCCGTCAGATTGGGCGGGACTTTGACCTCCTCCTTAGCTATCTCACCGGGTGGAACCGAGGATCCTAAACACTCCTGGTGGCAGGTTTCGCTTCACTGCGTCACAACCCCAGACGGCAAATCAATCCGGGGATTGTGTTTCAACACCCATGGAAAACCCAAAATCACTCGGGAGGTAGAAGGTGTTACAAAAAACACTATCTCCTCCCTGTGATTCCCAGACACCACCAAGGTCACTGGCTGTGTCTGGTGTGTGATTAATGGAAGAAGAGTGCCATCTAGTGCTCGTACCTTCACAGGGGAAGGCAGAGCCACCAGAGGGAGCCCTACTTCCTTTGCCCATCTGCTGTCCAGCAGATTCCCTTCTGACCCCGTGTCTATAAGTGCTGGGGCGTGAAGGGTTAAATCCTCACAAAGGATTGTGACTGGGATTCGTGCTGATTTTCGGGGTTCCCCCGCGTGCGTGTTATGGCCCACCCTTAGCCCAGTTTCTAAGGACGGGCGTTGTAGTTTGACCGTTTGGGATAGTTCCTCTGTATGTGACCTTTAGACCCACAGAAAAAACACTCCCCGCGGGCCTGCCTCCCTTGTCTGTCCTTTGATTTCATTTTGGCCCTGCTCGTGTCCATAGCTTCGTCAGCAGGGGGAGCTGTAGCCACACGGGGCCCTCTGGCTGTGGAGCACGGGGACGACGGCACCCTTTCGGACCCGGAAGGAAGAGGGACGGTCCGTGCCCGGTCACGCCCCCCGCCCTGCTCCCGACGGTGTTCCTCTAACCGGTTGTCTAAGCGTATAACCAGGTCAACAAGCCCGTCAAAATCCCGCGGTTCCTCCTTAGCCAGCAGGTGCTCCTTCAGGAGCGGAGACAGCCCGTTTATGAAGGTGGCGCGGAGTGCAACGGTATTCCAGCCGGACCTCGCAGCCGCGATGCGGAAGTCGACTGCATACTCGGCTGCACTCCGGCGCCCCTGTCGCATTGACAGTAGCACGCTCGAAGCGGTCTCGCCTTTGTTGGGATGATCAAAAACCTGTTTGAACTCCCTTACAAACCCAGCGAATGACGTTAGGAGCCGTGAGTTCTGCTCCCAAAGCGCCGTAGCCCAGGCGCGTGCCTCTCCTCGAAGCAAATTGATGACATAAGCTACCCGGCTAGCATCTGACGCGTACATGACGGGACGCTGTGCAAAGACGAGCGAGCACTGCATTAGGAAGTCCGCGCACGTCTCAACACAACCTCCGTATGGCTCCGGAGGGCTTATGTATGCTTCAGGGGATGGTGGGGGGGGGGGGGGGGGTGTCGTTGAACGACCAGTGGAACATTTGTGTCTGACAAAGGACCAGCAGAAGGAGGTGCTGCAGCAGCACCTTGATCGCGCGCCTCCACCCTGGCGGTGAGAGCCTCCATCCTCCGATTGAGGATAACGTTCTGCTCGGTGACCAGATCCAACCGAGCAGTGAAAGCGGTCAGTATTTGCTGCAGCTCCCCTAACACGCCTCCTGCTGGCGCCTGTGCACCTTGCTCTTCCATTGGCCGTTCAGGCTCGAGTTGACGCTGGCCGAGAAATCCTGTTGGGGAAGTGTCGTGACACGGACCCACAACAGGGGGCATTAATGAAGGGACAATGGAATAGCCAAAAAGTAACAATTTAATGTTGTGAAGGTGCACAACGTAATACAGACAGATACAAATATGCGTTATATCAATCTGACAAAAAAGGTGACGTGTGGCAGGCTCGAAGATAGGAGACGTCCGGCGAGAGAAAAGCCGGAACCCACACAAGCCTCACCGCCAACAGACCTGAAGAACACCGGAGCCGCCAGGCCCTGCGCCCCAGGTGGCCACAGTCTTCAGCAGTCAGACCCGGTACTGCTGGCAGAAAACAGAAACAGTTCTGGATGAGTGTGAGTTCGCACACTCAGTAATCCCACAGTCTGTGTTCAGTAAGGAGGGAGAACCTCCACCTCCAATCACACACTTGTGCAGCTCCTGTCTAACCACTTATCTGGTTGGGGTGTGAAGCGAAGCCGTCGCTGATCACACCAAACGCCAATCCCACAGATAAGGCAATCACCACAGGAAAACGGCTGCAAAAGAAGTTCAGACTATTACACAAGGTTTTGTTCAGCAGAGAAAATTACCTGTAAGGTAGACGATTTCTCGGCGAGGAGGTGGAGTTGCAGTTCGGTCTTTATAGTGGTGGTGATGGGTGACAGCTGGTGTTGATAGATGACAGCTGTCACCTCCAGCGGCTCCGACGCCCTCTCGTGCTTGGAGCCCGCACTCCAAGCAGGGCGCCATCTGGTGGTGGTGGGCCAGCAGTACCTCCTCTTCAGCGGCCCACACAACATGACAGGATCTTTTACTGTTGAGGAAGACTGGAGGGATTGTGTGTATGTATGACTGAGCGTGTGAGAATGTCGACTCACGTATGCAGTGTTTTAATATTTAATGTGTAATTAAAGCTATAGTTTTACTGATTGTAATGTCTTTTTGTTTTGTTATTCCAGTTTTAACTTGTACTGCTGCCTGCTGTCTTTTTTTGTGTTAAGTTTGGTATTTTGGTTCATGTTAGTCCATTCAGAGTAGGACATCTGTTGCGCCGCGACATAGCGTTTGTGTGGACGGACTAACTCAGTTTTCTTAATTGTTTTGTCACTTCCCCATTCGTCTGTTACACTATTCAGATTCTGATCATTTTGGATCTTATTAGCTCACGGTGTGTTGGCCTGCAGTGTTTTGACTTAAAGTGAATCTTGTTACTGCAGGTTTACCTGCTTTCGCGGTGTTTTGCTGTGAAGCCATGTTTTAAATGGATGGAGTGTTAACTTACCGTGGGCTTCCCTGTCTATGTGAAGAATAAATATTGTTAAACTTTATTCCATTTCTGGTCCATTCTATTTAACTACCTGTGGTAACATTCAGTTGAGTCACTTTACTTTGCTGTAGTCGAGACTCTTTGTCTTGCGAGGTCAGATTCTTCTGGAGGTCAAGGAAAACTTTACACTTTTCATTGATGAGTCGTTGGAGGACCTGGTTAATCTCATCAAACCAGTCCTGGTGCTTCCTTTTCTGGTGTTCAAGTGTTTCTTATGTTACTCTGATTCTCTCGATGGTTCGGTTCCAGAGCTGTCGGTTCTTTCCAACCCAGGCAGTGACGTCCCTGAGGAGGATGATCTTGTCAGACACTGGGATAGCAAATACAATGGTGTACAACTTGATGTAGGTTTTGTCGTCTTCATGGTCAGCATCAAGTGTTGCTCCATAAGCACTGATGATGGTGACATGGCATTCAATCACATGGTGGAGACCGAGTGTCAGCAGTCAGTCACTGACTCCCACCTTGAGTTCAATCACTTTTGGAGAGTTCTTGATGTCGAAACAGACACTCTGGATTTGTTGTTTTTCCTCAGGAAGCCCTTTCTAGAAGAAAGTGTAGCCCCCGTGCTCCTCTTGTAGTTGGCCTTGTCCTGCTCTTCTTGTTCACTCAAGGCAATGACTTCGTTGTGTATCTTGTTGATTAAATTATACGTGAACTGAGTTTGGATTCCGGAGTATGACTTTATTTGAACATCATTGCAGCATTACAGATATACAGCCTTACTGTAACTGAACTGGCAACCAAAACCGTATTAGAACATTGTCCCTATGCGCATGCGCACTCTAGTGATCACTTGTAAACAGGTACGTGGGGAAACACATACGATGTAAACTGGTCCACAACAATACATAAATGTTCTACATCCCCTTTCTTTAGCTTGAGGCTGTGTGAACAGAAAATAACCTCAGCAGTATAATGCACAAACAAATGACTCAATTCTATGTCAAAATTTAACCATTAATAATGCCATTAACCCCTTTGAAAATTAACCATTAACAATGCCATTCTCATTTCAAACCTTTACATGTCTTACTGGGACTAATATCATAGCATTTTGTTTTGTCAACATCAAACATTCTGAAATCATTAAATTGCATACTGTGTACATCTTTTTTTTTTTTTCATACCATCTCAAATCACAGTGTTCATTCTTTTAAACAGTCCCTGTCCTAGTGTCTATACTTGGGGTTTGGCTTGCAAACTCTTCCGAAGCGTGTGACGTAAGTATTACCTGTAGGGCGGTGGGGAGACTGGACAGGAGCCGGTGGTGGATGGTGTGTGCGTCCAAGTGTGTGTTCATCAGTGTGTTGCACAGGTGTTGGAGACTGCCGCTGAGGACAGGTGGGTGATGGCCGGACGTCAGGGGAGTCATCGTGAAGATCTCTGTGTTGTGGTGGTGGTTCCGAGACGGGGAGGATGTGTCTGCGGTTCCGCCTGTACTCGCCTCCGACTGGACAATGTACGATCTGGGTTCCTGACAGACTTCCTTGACAGTCCCTAGGCGGTCATGCCCATGACGTGTATGTATTCTCACTACCTCACCTGGTATTAGAGGACGAAGGGGTCTGCTGGACTTGTCGTAGTACTGCTTTTGTGCATGGCGTTTGTGTACTAGGCATGCCTTGACAACGGTGTTGCTTTTGGGTGTTGGGGCTAACAGTTCTTTGCACACTGGAAGGGTGGTGCGTGTCTGCCTTGACATCAGCCTTTCAGCTGGGGAGCCTAGTGTGTGGTTGCGTGGCACATTGCGAAGATTGAGGAGGTTGAGAAAGACATCTGTCCCATCTCTCTTGGACTTTTCCATCAGCTGCTTAGCACTGCGAACGGCACGCTCAGCCAGACCATTGGCTTGTGGGTATTCTGGGCTACTTGTTGTGTGAACAAAGTCCCAAGCCAGGGCAAAGTCTGTGAAGCGTTGGCTGGAAAACTGGGTGCCACTGTCTGACAGTACTTTGTGTGGGCAGCTGTGAACTGAAAAGTGTCTCTTGAGCTTTGTGATGACAGTGTTGGTTGTCAGGTCAGGAAGCAAGTCAATCTCAAACCAACCTGAGTATGAGTTGACTACAACAAGGTAGTAGTATTTGCCATTCCACTCGAAGATGTCAGTAGCGACGGTTGACCAAGGTAGATCTGGCACTGGATGTGGCTTGAGTGGCTCTTTGGGTTGGTGTGGCCTTGTGCTGTTGCATACCGGACATGCAGTTGTTTCCTGCTCGATGTCATCAGTCATGGAGAGCCAGAACACTATGCCACGAGCACGGCGCTTGGTGGATTCTGTGCCTGGATGCCCTCTGTGAAGAATAGCGATGTAGTCCTTCCGCAATAACTTGGGGATTATCGTCTTCGGTCCTTTCATGACGATTCTGTCTTCAATGGTGAGTTCGTCACGAAACGGGTAGTACTGACGAATCTCTGCGGGCAGCTGAGTTTGTCTGCGAGGCCAGCCCCTCATGATGACGGTGCTCAGCTTCTGTAGGTCTGGGTCAGAGGCAGTATGTTCTCTCAGTTCGTTCAGCCTCGTGGAGGAGATGTGCTGGATCGACATGACCTCATAGTCCATTTTTTCACTGCTGTGCTGGTCTGTCGAGGTTGTGGGAGCACGTGACAGAGTGTCAGCGAGATATATCAGTGACCCTTTTTTCGTACACGATCTGAAAGTTGTACTTTTGTAGCCTCAGCATCATGCGTTGCAATCTGGCTGGGGCTGAGTGTATGGGCTTATTGAGGATTGGGACTAATGGCTGATGGTTAGTTTCAATCTGGATCTTCTTCCCGTAGATGTAGTCGTTGAATTTGGAGCATGCAAAGACGACTGCAAGCAATTCCTTCTCGATTTGCGCGTAGCGCATCTCTGTCTGTGTGAGGGTACGAGAGGAGTAGGCGATGGGGGCGCCTTCCTGAAGGCATGCTGCACTGAGTCCGTACTGCGAGGCATCACAGTTAAGTGTGACGGGTTTCCGGCTGTCATAGTAGCTGAGAGTGGGTGGACTGGTTAGGCTCTTTTTCAAAGTGTCAAATGCATCTTGATGCTGCTTTAGCCAGCACCACTGGATGTCTTTGCATGTTAGCTCGCGGCGTGGGGCCGATATCTCACTGAGGTTGGGAATGAATTTTCCTAAGTAATTGATCATGCCTAAGAAGCGCTGGAGGGCTGTGACATTCTCAGGTATGGGCATTTCGTTGATCGCCTTGGTCTTTGCTGGATCTGACTTCAGTCCCTCGCTTGTGAACACATGTCCAACATAGCACACTTCTTTCAAGCCGAATTTGCACTTTGAGGGGTTGAGTCTCAGTTTGACTTCTCTCGCTCTGTCAAGTACCTTTCTGAGGTTGTCCTCATGCTCGTTCACATCTCTCCCACCAACGATGATGTCGTCGATGATCACAGTGCAGGGGTACCCGGCGAAGATCTGCTCCATGGCACGCTGGAACACCTCGCCGGCGGAGTTGATCCCGCATGGCATTCTGAGAAAGCGGAATCTGCCAAATGGAGAGCTGAAAGCGGTGAGCATGGAGGACTTGTGGTCAAGCATTATCTGCCAAAAGGAGCATTTCGCATCTAGGACAGAGAAGACTGTGGAGTTTGGCATTTGTGCGGCTACTTCCTCTATGGTGCGCATAGGGTGATGCGGGCGTTTCAGTGCTTTGTTTAGATCCCTTGGATCGATACATAGTCTGATGTCATCTGAATTTTTCTTGTGGGTTGCCACCATAGACGATACCCATTCTGTAGGTTCAGTGACAGGAGTGATCATGCCTAAATCAACCATCCGGGTTAGCTCTGCTTTGACCTTGTCCTGCATTGGTACTGGGATTTTGCGTGCGGATTTTACGACTGGCTGAACCTCTGGGTCTAATTTCATTGAGTAGGTGACTGGGAGCTTGCCAAGTTTGTCTTCGAAGAGGTCAGCATACTCTGAGAAGATTTGTTTTGAGAATTCTTCTTTGTTGCCAATGTCTATGTGATGGACTTCTTTGTTCAGTGTGATTAACTCTAAGCGTAAACAGTCCGGTAGGCCAAGTAGAGGTTGTACGTCTTGTGTCACTATGTAGAATTGCAGGGGGTATTCTTTGCCTGCAGAGTAGCATGAGATTGTGGCTGAACCTGATGTATGAATTTCCTCACCTCCGTATGCCACCAGTTTGGTTCCCTGAGATGACTGGAGCCGTTCACTTTGTCCCAGTTGTGCCAAGAGGTTAGACATTGCATGACGTTGCATTTGGCACCGGTGTCTACTTTGAGCTCGACTGGTCTTCTGTTGACATGTACTGTGGTGAATATGTCATTCCTGTGTAGAAGGCTGTTATCAACAGTGTTTACATCCACTCCATTCACATAAAACATTTCCTCATCACTGCTATGTGATTGCACCTCGACCTGGTTCACTGATCTCTTTTTGTATCCACTTGTGTGTGTTGACTTGCAGCAGTGTTGAAAGTGATTACGTTTTTTGCATTTGCGGCATTGTTGGCCATATGCAGGGCATTTATCTCTTTTTGCCTCGTGGTTTCCTCCACAGTTGTTGCAGTTAGTTATAGTCTTGGGGCTCTGTTCGTTGCTTGGCTTTGTCTTGAATTTCTGGGGCTGTCTTTTCTTTATTTTGTGACTTAAACTGTCCACATTCGTTGCTGTTAGTTTTGGGGCTGCTAGAGCTCTTGTGTGTTGATCCGTCTGTTCATAAATTTGGCACATTTCAATTGCTTTGGCTAATGTTAAGTCACTGTCACGAAGCAGTTGCTTTCTCATGTTTTCGTTGGCTATGCCACAGACGAGTCTGTCTCTGATGAGCTTGTCTTTGAGCTGGCCGAATCTGCAGCTCACTGCTTTGTTTTTCAAGTCACTCATGTAGGCCTCTATTGTTTCATCCGGTCGTTGGTTTCTAACCTTTCCATATTAACGTTCATTTGAGGATTACATAGTTCATGGAATTTTCGTTTAAGGCATTCCAGATCTTCCCTCGATTCTGTTCTGGTCACGAGCCGTTTATCTAGCCGTCTGGTGCTGTAATGCAGACAGGTTAAAGTGAAGCAGACTACAGTGAGGGAACCTTTTCTAGCCCCCCTCCCTGTTCAGAGCGGATCCTAAATAAGGCTGCTGAAAATCTACATCCAGGGTTGACCTAAAGAGGTCCATGTGTGGGACTGTTTAACGTGGTAATGTCTCTGCTGCATGCTGACACACGGTCCTTGACACATCCTCAGCCTGGTCTGATGGCTGGGAAATCTCAGACAGTCGGGGTCTTTGGACCTGTTGCAGCCTTCATCTCATCCACCTTCAAAGTCACTGTCATCACCTCCGCCACCTGATCTGCCACGACCAGGGGGCACACAAGGTCCCCTACTCGATCCGTTGCCCAGGTGCTACGTTGTGGGCACGGGGACGGCCTCCGACACCTAGTGGCTAGATGCTCTGGTCACATCAAGTTCACACTCCATAATTAAGATAAACAAACTTGTGATGGACAACATCCTGGATGTTGATGCAGTTTGAACAGAAAACCTCAGATGGACACAAATGTGTTAAATACCACAATAAAAATGTGAGTCCATTTGAATTTGTTTTATTTATTAATCAGCTCTTTAATTTTGTGTACTTTAATTATTGCAGTTTCTTTTGATTTGTGCAGTATTTCTGTGGAAAGCCTGATATAAACAGGTATTATTATTAACATCAAATGTCCCAGGACATCTCAAACTAGTTTAAAAAATGTGACTTGTATTGTGGAACATTAAGTGTCCAAGTCCAGCTCACACGACACAGAGCAGTTTGGAGTGACGTGGAGGGGAGCTGATGACATCACGGGTCAGAAAATGCATTTTTGAATTACTCCAAAGCTTTAACAGCACAAAAACGAACGACAGTGGTGTTTTAATAGTTTGAATGACAGGTGTCAGGAGCTCAGCAACCCCCCCCCACTTCACCGCACGTGTCATTTCAGAGCATCAGCAGCAGTTCACCAATTATCACCTCATTTCTGCTTCAAACTGCTTCCAGTCATCTATCTCAGCAACACAACGGAAGGTTTTGTACAACTTTCATTTCCACAGAAATTCAGCATCATTTCATCAGAAAAGACAGCGGAACTAACAAGAGCACCGCGGCTACACGGGCTAACTGCTGCGTTCACTGGGCGTCTGTCATTTCAAAGTCATGGAATATCGCCTCCTTTCTGCTTCAAACTGACTTTAGAATGATTTAAGAGGTTTTACTTTATCATCTGATGGTTAATAATCACATTAATCCATTTGATCTCGTTGGGTGAAGAGACTCAGACGAGCTGCTGTGGTCCGAAATGACGCATGCAGTGAAGGCAAGTGGGCTGATTTTTAGGGGGGGACCATTCGGTCTGTGACAGCGGCTTCATGCAGGCCTTTGACCCACATAGCACACTTCCCAGAATGCACTGTATGCCGGCATCAATCTCTGAAGAAATCATGTTTTCTGTTGTTTTTTTTACACTGTGGACAAATACCATGACATACAGTGTTAGTTAAAGCCTGGTTATGTCAAAAATAAATAAATAAATAAAAAATGAATAACTGCCAACTCATTTGTAAGTGTATGTATGTGGACACAGGACCTAAACTTTGACTTTTATATTTCTGATCTGACTGTAAAGCAAACTTTCTGAGTAGGACAATGTCCCTGGATGAGGGACGTGACATTAAAGATTTTGGCATCAAAGTTTTTCTTTTATATACGGAGCATCCAGAAAGTATTCACAGCGCTTCACTTTATCCACATTTTATGTTACAGCCTTATTCCAAAATGGAGTTACCCCCCCCCCCCAAAAAAATTCTACTTACAACACCCCATAATGACATGTTTTTTTTAATAGTTTATTAAAAATAAAAACTAAGAAATCACATGTACATACATATTCATAGCCTTTGCTCAGTACTTTGTTGATGCACCTTTGGCAGCAATTGCATCCTCAAGTCTTCTTGAATATGATCCACAAGCTTGGTGCACCTATCCTTGGGCAGTTTGGTCCATTCCTCTTTGCAGCACCTCTCAAGCTCCATCAGGTTGGATGGGCAGTGTCATTGCACAAACATGCTGGAGGTCTGACAAAGTGACCATCTGGTTCTTGGTCACCTCCCTGACTTAAGGACTTCTCCCCCGATAGCTCAATTTAGACAGGTGGCCAGCTCTAGGAAGAGTCCTGGTGGATCTGAACTTCTTCCATTTACAGATGGAGGCCACTGTGATCATTGGGACCTTCAAAGCAGCAGAAACGTTTCTGTATCATTCCCCATATTTGTGCCTCCAGACAATCCTGTCTCTGAGGTCTACAGACAATTCCTTTGACTGCCTGTTTGGTTTGTGCTCTCTCAACTGTGGGACCTTATATGTAGACAGATGTGTCTTTCTAAATCATGTCCAGTCAACTGAATTTACCCCAGGTGGACTCCAATTAAGCTGTAGAAACATCTCAACGATGATCAGTGGAAACAGGAGGCACCTGAGCTCAATTTTGAGCTTCATGGCAAAGGCTGTGAATACTTACATACATGTGATTGCTTAAGTTTTCTAAAAAACTAGTTTTTCACATTGTCATTATGGGGTGTTGTGTGTAGAATTTTGAGAATTTTTCTGCATAAAACTAAACCAAAACCATCATGGTTGTGGCTACTTCATGGTGAGGAAGATCACCTCGATTGGTTCCTGGACAGGATGATCTGGACATAACTGAACAGGTCCAGTCCTGACGTGCACCGTTTCTGACAGATGCTGTTGGAAGCTTCTGCTGGTCAGGTTCTCGTTCTCTGCTTCCTCTTTCTCCTCTGTGTTGTTGTTCCACCTTTTATTTTTTGAGACTTCCACTCTGAAGTGGACGTCCGGGGGTGGGGGGTGTGATGGTCTAGTGGTTAAGCGTTGGGCTTCAGACCAGAGGATCCTCGGTGTAAATCACAGCCTGACCGAAAAATCACCAAGGGCCCTTGGGCAAGGTTCTTAATCCCCTAGTTGCTCCTGGTGTGTAGCGAGTACCTTGTATGGCAGCGGCCTGACATCGGGGTGAATATGAGGCATTATGGGAAAGCCCTTTGAGCGTATGATGCAGATGGAACAGCGCGATATAAATGCAGTCCATTTACCATTCATCACTCCCCTATGGATCGTTGCTTGTTCTTCAAAGATCTTCCTATCGATGCAGCAGTTCTTGCGGTTGTGATCAGGAGGTCCTTGTAGTGTTTCTTCTGCCCTCCTCTGCCCCATTTTCCTTCCCTCAGCTGAGAGTAAATCTGTTTGGGAAGCTGGCCGTCACCCATCCTAATGATGTGACCCACAGACTGAAGCTGGTTCCTGATGATGACACACTTGATGCGCTGGATCTTGGCTTCAGCCAGGAAGCTGATGTTGGTATGGTAGTCTTCCCACCCTCACGAGGACAACACTCCTCAGGCAGCGTTGGTGGAATTGCTCAAAGGTCTTTAGGTGGAGGGTGGTCCAGGTCTCAGATCCAAACAGCAGGGTTGGCATGACAATAGCTTTGGTTAAAAAGTTCCATATTCTCCAGAGTACAAGTCGCACCTTTTTAATGTAAGTCACTTCTGAGCAGTGTTTCTCAGGGGGCGACTTTAAACTCCAAAAACCATCAAGATGAACAATTAAAGTGATGGCCAACATACTGGAGGATGATGATGACAGTTTGAACACATTACTGACCCACAGCACTTAAACACTACTTAAAAACACAAGTCCCTTTGTTGTATTTTTTAAGTCAACTCTTTGTTTTAGGATTTTTCTGCATTGTTGTCATGTACTTTAATTATTCAAGATTATTTTGTGCATCAACTCCTGGGAAAGTAAATGGTTATTTAAAAAAACCTGACTTGTACTGTATTTTCTGAGGTTTTTATTTATTGTTTGGGAGGTCCTGCAACATCTATACTGAAGGAGGATATAAATCATTCGGGGTCACCACAGCAGATGAGAGGTGGATCTGTACGTTGATTTTATGCCGGATGCTCTTCGTGACAACTCCACATTATGTGGAGAAATGAGCAGGGGTGGTCTTGAACAGACAACCTTCTGCACAGGAAACTCACCCACCCCTACCTTCACCCATTTATTATTATTATTATTATTATAAACAAGAACAATTATGATTTATATCAGACTTTTCCAGGAATCAAAGCACTAAAACAATCTAATAATAAAAGAATAAATGCTAATGAAAAGTACACTTAAATAACACAAAAATCCCCAGTTAAACAGCTGATAATACAGAAAAAAGGTGTGACTTATACAGAAAACACAGTGCATACAATTTCACTTTATGAAATATCTGAAAATAAAAATAACTTTTTTCCACAAAATTCAAATTTTTTTTGAGATGCACCTGCATAAAAAAAACAAAGCAGCCGCTTGGCATTCTGGGTCTTACTGAACACTTAAAACAAATACAGGAGCAGTACAACATGTGCAGATGACACAAAAATCAAAACAGGCAGAGGATGCAAAAGCAGGAAAGTAAAGAGTCAGTCTGCACACGTTCAGTGCACCACGGCAGCGTTCAGCAACAGCAAGCTTCAAGAGCCGGCCTGCAGGAGGCACTGTGCCTGTGTTTACTCAGAGAATAACAGCTGCCAGCGGGTGAAGTCACCGCCTCGATACCCGCAAAGGTAGTCTGAAAAACTGATCCCCGTTTACGAGGACTGGAACGGGGGGGGGTCGTTTTTCTCATCCTTCCGTTGAGCATAAAGTGCAGTTCTGCCACAGAGACGCGTTCAGTCCATGAGCAGCCATCCTGCATCTGCACTTCCTCTTAACATGAGCAAGAGGAAGAAACATGCAAGTGATGGCGGGTTAAGCCTCAATGCCACACCATCCTGAATCCTCACCTGTTTGGACCTGGATCAATGACATGCCTTCCTGCCTTCCATGACCTTCCCGCTGTTAACAGGAAAAACAATCTGATCCTTTACAGACTAAAAGTCCATCTGAGTTACTGATCAGTTTGCCTCATATGCTGAGAAGCAGTCACGTGCTTGTACATTTATCATGGAACGAAAACACTAAACCCAAAACTGTTCGGCTCAGAGTCGCACAACCTGGTCCAGAAACTTCTTTTCGGAACCATCATCACCTTAAATAAAGTAACAAACAAAAAGTGTTGGCTAAAGAGGTCAGTTTCAACTTTACTACACTTACAAACAGAAAAATGACTGGCTTTGTGACATCACAACAGCTGCCTTTGTGACATCCAGAAGGAGACTTGGGGTACGTTACTGCTCGTCATTAATGAGATGGCTTAAGTTCTGCAAAGTGACAAACTTTTCGTTAAAAAAAAAAAAAAAAAAAATCCCCTCCGCCAGTGGACGCTGTATCCAGGTGCTGGCGTGAAGCGTGACACCAGAGATGCGCCGTGTGCGACATTAGACTCAATCTCAGACACCCAACAACCAAACAGCGCATCGCGGGTTTGAGACAGTCTACAACAGTTAAATCAGTCTACATTTGTAAGCTCATCTTCTGTCTTAAACAGCTGCATCAATACCAAATATCTGCAGCATGGACGTGTAAAGACACCGATCAGTCTTAAAGACATTTGGCTGCGTGCTTCATGACATTTGTCTTCTGTAGCATTAATGAATAAAACTGGTTCCAAGGAACATTTTAATGCCCCAAAGCAAATTTCTCAACACTTCAGAATCGACAACAGAAGACGTGGATACATTTAAAAAAAAAAAAAAAAAAAATCTGAAGTGCCATCAGGTCCAGATGGAAGAAAGCCAGGAGCACCAGAAACCTTAAAAAAAAAAAAAAGATCCACAGTCCTGTGGGGGGCTGAGGGTCAGAGTCCGGGTCCATCCAGGACATCCTCAGCGCGGTGAGCAGATGGCTGGCGAAGGCTCAATTTTAAAGACAAAAATGTGAAGATGGCAGGCGATCTGGTTACAAACGCTGACGCAGTAACGCAGCAAGTCCATAAAAGAAATGATCTGTGGGACAAACACAAAAACACAACAGTAAAAATGAATAACATCTGATTTTTAGTAATGACTGACTGCACACCGCACTGCAGATCAGATATTTATTTAATAATGTTACAGCTTCACAAGCAGGAGAAAAAAGGGCTACAATTAATTTGTACACAGCTGGGACTCCCTGTCACCCTTTACCCGCTCTGAACCTGTTGCAGTACAGGAGCTGTGCGCTCGAGTTCTTACACAGGCCTCTGTGAGTCTCCACAGCAACACTCCCTCTAGTGGCCAGAGTCTAGGCTGCCACCAAATACTCTGACGAGATTTGATGCATAATTTTGTTCACGTGGAAAAAAAGTAAAGGCATCAGAATGGAAAGCATAAATCAAGTTAAAGAAATTAGGTGTGGTGTTCCACAAGGATCAGTTGTAAGACCAAAATTATTACTCCTATATTAAAAAAACAAAAAACTTTAAATTATCAAAAAATTCAAGTTTGTATAATTTGCAAAACATTTTTTTTTAGTTCAAAGACTAGAGAAATTCTTGGTCAAAGTTGTCACCATTGTGTCACTGAGACATCCCTGACTGTAGTGTGAGACAGATAGTCCTCACAAAGACTTCCTGCTTTTAAACTCAGATAAAACTGAAGTTATTGTACTTGGCCCCACAAATCTTAGAAACATGGTGTCTAACCAGATCCTTACTCTGGATGGCATTACCCTGACCTCTAGTAATACTGTGAGAAATCTTGGAGTCATTTTTGATCAGGATATGTCATTCAAAGCGCATATTAAACAAATATGTAGGACTGCTTTTTTGCATTTACGCAATATCTCTAAAATCAGAAAGGTCTTGTCTCAGAGTGATGCTGAAAAACTAATTCATGCATTTATTTCCTCTAGGCTGGACTATTGTAATTCATTATTATCAGGTTGTCCTAAAAGTTCCCTAAAAAGCCTTCAGTTAATTCAAAATGCTGCAGCTAGAGTACTGACAGGGACTAGAAGGAGAGAGCATATCTCACCCATATTGGCCTCTCTTCATTGGCTTCCTGTTAATTCTAGAATAGAATTTAAAATTCTTCTTCTTACTTATAAGGTTTTGAATAATCAGGTCCCATCTTATCTTAGGGACCTCGTAGTACCATATCACCCCAATAGAGCGCTTCGCTCTCAGACTGCAGGCTTACTTGTAGTTCCTAGGGTTTGTAAGAGTAGAATGGGAGGCAGAGCCTTCAGCTTTCAGGCTCCTCTCCTGTGGAACCAGCTCCCAATTCAGATCAGGGAGACAGACACCCTCTCTACTTTTAAGATTAGGCTTAAAACTTTCCTTTTTGCTAAAGCTTATAGTTAGGGCTGGATCAGGTGACCCTGAACCATCCCTTAGTTATGCTGCTATAGACGTAGACTGCTGGGGGGTTCCCATGATGCACTGTTTCTTTCTCTTTTTGCTCTGTATGCACCACTCTGCATTTAATCATTAGTGATCGATCTCTGCTCCCCTCCACAGCATGTCTTTTTCCTGGTTCTCTCCCTCAGCCCCAACCAGTCCCAGCAGAAGACTGCCCCTCCCTGAGCCTGGTTCGGCTGGAGGTTTCTTCCTGTTAAAAGGGAGTTTTTCCTTCCCACTGTAGCCAAGTGCTTGCTCACAGGGGGTCGTTTTGACCGTTGGGGTTTTACATAATTATTGTATGGCCTTGCCTTACAATATAAAGCGCCTTGGGGCAACTGTTTGTTGTGATTTGGCGCTATATAAAAAAAATTGATTGATTGATTGAAAGACTGACAGAGGAAGTGAGTCTCAGAGCCGGTAAAAATAGAAAGTCAAAAGACTAAAATAAAATAATATAAAGTCCAGAGCCTTTTTACTGCTGGCAAAATGTCTTTTGGGATGATTTACAGTGTGTAGTGGTGCCCGTCCTGTGTGTACTTACTAATGCGATCCACAGCACCAGGTACTCATCAATAAAACTACTGAAATACTGATCCAGAAACAGCAGTCCCGGTCCCAGGAAGGCGAGATCGTGGAGATGCATCTCGCTTTTTGTCATATGTGCTACCTACGAACACAGATGCAAAACACACACACACACACACACAGAGTGTACAGTCCGTTATAATCCATAACGACCACAGAATGTCTGACTTAATCAATAACTGTCAGAAATTTATTGACAGTGGATTTTTTTTATGCCCCATTCAAAGAGTATGTTTAACTTACAACTAATTTATTGGTGATTTTGGCAGAGACAAACCCAAATGCCAGGATGTAAAGACACGGGTGTTTCTCAAAGAGCTGGACAGCAGACTTCTTATAAATCATGACCGCCAAGACAATGACTGAGCCGATATGTAACACTGGAGACAGGACGCTGGTGCCCTGCAGACACACACAGGCACAAGTCAAAAATCTGCTGAAAATGACTTCTTCACACCATCAACGTGCATCATCACTGTAATCGGAAACAGAAACACCGGAGCGTCGGAGAAATCAATCAATCAATCAACTTTTTTCTTATATAGCGGCAAATCACAACAAACAGTTGCCCCAAGGCCAAATGTGCCAAAGCCTCAGTCTGGTGGCCACTGTGGTCTGCATTTTATAAGATCTGACAAATGAAGTTCAGTATTCTGCAGCTAACAGACCAAAAAGTATCAGGCAATCAGTTACAACACACACACACACACACGCTTAGAAGGAAGTAGGACGGCATTTCGATGGTGATTTTTCATCTAGGAGACACTCAACACACTTTACACTGATGCCTTACATTCATTTCCCCTGCCCAAGGTCAGGACGTGGACTGAGACCATGCAGCTTGAGGACATGATTTATTAAGGTCAAAGGTAAGGAGCACTAAATTGTGCGAGCAGTCCAAACTTTTGTGTATTGGGGTGGAGACAGTTATGTGAGTGATTTACTCAGAGTAAATGTGCAGCTGATACAGGGCGGTAATGTGACACACACAGCAGCACTGAAATGACGATTCTGCAAGTGTTAATGGTCGTAAGCACAAAATTAAATGAAATCAACCACTGCAGTTACTGGGCACAAAAAAACTAACATACATGGAAGACAAGTCAGTACTTGAATAGCAGAACACCCCACACACACACACACACTAGTCATGTGTGCATCATCGCACAGAGTCCCTTTGATGTTTGTGTGTTTATCTGTGTGACACATCAATGAAATGGAATTAGGAGTTGTAATAAAATGTCTTCTGGTCCACCTGTTACATATGGAGATATTTATTCTTAAAGAAATGAACTGTTAAAATCTTTAAATATGTCTGATCTTTCATTTATAGTTATTTTTATTCTGTTTGAGGAGGCAGCAGTCTGTCAAACACCAAACTTTCAAATTCAAAATACAATCATCAGCCAACACAATTATCTCCTTCTAAATTTCTTTTTGACTTTGATAAATCCTCAGTGTATTCTGACATCACCAATTTCATTTTCCCTCATGTGGACAAGCCCCCAAGTGCATTAACCCTCTGGAGTCATCTGACGCGTCTCCGTGTCAAAGTCACATGAAAGTATTAATGAGCTGTCTCAGAGAAAATCATGTGGGGGAGGCAGGATGACGACTCTGACTTTGATGAAATTTTCACCACATACCCTTCAAGTAGATTGATTAGGATTGGCAAAGTTAGTTTTTCAATCAGGCAAAATTTTACTTGAATTTTGGTCAGTTCAAAATTTGATGTCAAAATGGCCTCAGATTGTGTTACATTAAAATATAGTAAAAATGGCCAACTTTGACATATCGGTTCTCAATTCTCAACCGGTAGATAGAAAAAGTGAGTGTGATTCCTCATACGGGGTGCCAGTAACCTTCAAAAACCACTGTTTGTTCTGTGGCATGTATTTATGTAACTGACACTTTCTGAATCCTGCAGGTGAGCACTTTCAGGGTCAAATATGGGTGAGTGAGAAATTTGAAATTTGTCATAAATCAGTCAATTTTCTGCTTATTTCAGCAAATAAGATGTAATTTCCCATGTTTTCCAGTACACAAAATCAATTTATATGGTTATTTTGGTGATTGGAGGTCAAGGTCATTCTCAAATTTTACACATCTTTTGTGCTTAAGAGGACATTTTAGCACCAGAAAGCATAAAATTTAGTTTGTGACTACATCAACTGATAGAACATAGTTAGCATAAAGTTAACTGCTAACATGCACAGTTTTAAGTATCTTCGCATTCTGTGAGGTTATCAAATTGAGCATTCTAAACACAGAAGAAGTTGATGAAAAACTTCTGTTAAATTTTTTTATACCAATATACATTTATTGCAAAGAGGACCCATTTTGGTGGGAAAAACCCAACTTTCCTTCTTCAAAATCACTCCTCCAGTAGTATTCTGCTCTTACTAGGAGGCAGCAGTTTTCTAGCTTGGCAGATCGTTCTGGAGGAAATCACTGAAGAAATTAACAAACTGAAAATATGGTTTGATCAAAACAAATTGTCAAACTTAAATAAACAGGGATGTTGAGGTGTAAGAGTCACTATTTGTTCACAGGAAACACATTTATTTCTATATGTATTTATTTATGTTCATTGTTAGTTGGTTTTATCTTTACTGTTGTGTTTTAACGGGTTCTTTTTAACCTCTCTCTAAAACTGTATTGTAGCATTATTAGTTATTACTATTGTTGTTGTTATTAATAATAATATATAAATAAAAATACATTTTAAAAATACTCGTATTACAATTTGTAATACATTTGACTCTTACGACAAACGCTGAGCCATTAATTATTATACAGAAAACAAATGCACACAAAAGTGGTGAGATGCGTACAGCTTAATGCTAACTTTAACATTGAAAATGCCATAGACATGCTAACGTGTTAGCATCGGTCCTGTTTTTAAGTTATAAAATACATCAACTACTTCAGAAGACCACAACAGGTTGGTTTAACATAAAAAGGTAATATCACTCAGACATATGCTCTAGAGGGTTTTAGTATGGAAAAATAAAGATAAAGCGAAATAAAACAGCTTTACTTCAAGGGCCCCAAAGCTGCCCAAAACCTGCCTGATCGAAAAGCACAACACTTAACGCTTCCTACTAAACAATACTGATCAAAAAAAAAAAAAAAAAAAAAAAAAAGACCCAGGCAACTGGTAAAAAAGTGGAAATCCGCCAAAAAGCAGACATTTTTTCATTCCTGTGTCAGTGAGCAAACGAGCAGCTGAATTTTGAATGTACTGTAGGTTATTGAGGACTTTTGAAGATGTACAATAAACGATACTGTTGTATATAACTTTGTTTGTGACATCTGCACATTTTCAAAATTTACAATTTATTCTTGCATTGGAAGTTATAAAAACAGCTTGTTAAACATGTTTTCACAGTTAAAAAAAAAGAAGTAACTTTTCAATTAAGATTTTATGTTTTATGTGAATTTAGGTTCATTGTGTTATGTCAGAATGAAAGAAAAACTGTAAATTCATACAGGTGAGGTTGTGCTGAAACAAATTACACCAAACAAGGCAAAGTAAACAGTTTAAGGTAAATTCTAAAGAAACCAAAAGTAGTCAAAAAAGGCCAAATATACCCTAGACTACGGGGGTTAATAAAGGTCAATGGCCCAGTCACAAGGCACACGACGATTCCTGAATGAAGGGGGGGGGGGAAGAAGTCACAATTCGTTGAGAAAAGGTGGATGAAAGAGCGTTATTACTGAATAACCTGCGAAGCAAGAGCACAAAAAGGACGAAAGAGGAACTTAAAAAAACTAAATTAATAATGATCTCGATGCTTTAATGAAACACGCCTGGAGCCACAGCTGGAGCAGTGTGTGTCTGCATCTCTGAGTTCCAGGACTCAGCGCTGGGACGTAGCTCATAGCACCTGAGTCCTGGAGAAACTGCAAACAGAAGCTGTGGAGCTCTGTGTGGACGTCGGTGGACCACCTGCTCTGGTTCCTCGTCCAGAACAAAAGAGCGATCATCTCCATCATCAGAATCCAGACTGTCTGCCGATACACTGCGTGGCTACATACACACACATTCAACAAAAACATAAACGCAACACTTTTGGTTTTGCTCCCATTTTGTATGAGATGAACTCAAAGATCTAAAACTTTTTCCACATACACATTATCACCATTTCCCTCAAATATTGTTCACAAACCAGTCTAAATCTGTGATAGTGAGCACTTCTCCTTTGCTGAGATAATCCATCCCACCTCACAGGTGTGCCATATCAAGATGCTGATTAGACACCATGATTAGTGCACAGGTGTGCCTTAGACTGCCCACAATAAAAGGCCACTCTGAAAGGTGCAGTTTTATCACACAGCACAATGCCACAGATGTCGCAAGGTTTGAGGGAGCGTGCAATTGGACAGCAGACAGCAGGAATGTCAACCAGAGCTGTTGCTCATGTATTGAATGTTCATTTCTCTACCAATAAGCCGTCTCCAAAGGCGTTTCAGAGAATTTGGCAGTACATCCAACCAGCCTCACAACCGCAGACCACGTGTAACCACACCAGCCCAGGACCTCCACATCCAGCATGTTCACCTCCAAGATCGTCTGAGACCAGCCACTCGGACAGCTGCTGAAACAATCGGTTTGCATAACCAAAGAATTTCTGCACAAACTGTCAGAAACCGTCTCAGGGAAGCTCATCTGCATGCTCGTCGTCCTCATCGGGGTCTCGACCTGACTCCAGTTCGTCGTCATAACCGACTTGAGTGGGCAAATGCTCACATTCGCTGGCGTTTGGCACGTTGGAGAGGTGTTCTCTTCACGGATGAATCCCGGTTCACACTGTTCAGGGCAGATGGCAGACAGCGTGTGTGACGTTGTGTGGGTGAGCGGTTTTCTGATGTCAATGTTGTGGATCGAGTGGCCCATGGTGGCGGTGGGGTTATGGTATGGGCAGGCATCTGTTATGGACGACGAACACGTGCATTTTATTGATGGCATTTTGAATGCACAGAGATACCGTGACGAGATCCTGAGGCCCATTGTTGTGCCATACATCCAAGAACATCACCTCATGTTGCAGCAGGATAATGCACGGCCCCATGTTGCAAGGATCTGTACACAATTCTTGGAAGCTGAAAATGTCCCAGTTCTTGCATGGCCGGCATACTCACCGGACATGTCACCCATTGAGCATGTTTGGGATGCTCTGGACCGGCGTATACGACAGCGTGTACCAGTTCCTGCCAGTATCCAGCAACTTCGCACAGCCATTGAAGAGGAGTGGACCAACATTCCACAGGCCACAATTGACAACCTGATCAACTCTATGCAAAGGAGATGTGTTGCACTGCATGAGGCAAATGGTGGTCACACCAGATACTGACTGGTATCCCCCCCAATAAAACAAAACTGCACCTTTCAGAGTGGCCTTTTATTGTGGGCAGTCTAAGGCACACCTGTGCACTAATCATGGTGTCTAATCAGCATCTTGATATGGCACACCTGTGAGGTGGGATGGATTATCTCAGCAAAGGAGAAGTGCTCACTATCACAGATTTAGACTGGTTTGTGAACAATATTTGAGGGAAATGGTGATATTGTGTATGTGGAAAAAGTTTTAGCTCTTGAGTTCATCTCATACAAATGGGAGCAAAACCAAAAGTGTTGCGCTTATATTTTGTTGTGTATATATATATATATATATATATATATATATATATATATATATATATATATATATATATATATATATATATATATAAAACAGAAAACTGTCAAAAGGTGGAATAAATATAAGTGTAAAGATGACTGATCAGTCCGCATGAACGCACATTGACTCACATGTGCAGTTATTTCCACAGCTGCAGCTGATCCACAACGTGAATTCTGTCTTCCAGAAGAGCTCTTTATATAATCATCTGAATTATCTACTTGCCACATGCAATAAGGGCTGGATTGTCATTCCTACACTCATATTGTTATAGTTAATAAAAAATAATAAGCGCACGAAGGAGCTGCTGCTCCATTCAAGTACCGTCGGAAATTGCACAACTTTTGTTGTTTCAAATTCAGCAGTTGCTTGTGGCAAAACAAATTGTATCCACATAAAGATTAATTCTGGACTATATAACGTGCCTGAGCCCATTGAAGCTGACCCCCCACAGATAAAAAAAAAAAATCCAAGTAAACAGGCTGAGTTTGTCCTGTAATTTCCGACGGTACATGAACATAGCAGCAAGCCTCAGCGCTCACAAGCCAGCTTCTGTACTGTGTGAAAACATTCAGCTGGTCGAACGAAGTGAAATTAACAATAACATTACAAAAACTAAACAAAGATTAAAAAACGTCAAGAATGACAGCAAAATGAAACAGACGAATTGACGTTTTCGTTGCACTTGATTCAAATTTTTCAACAGTTTAAAAAATCCTGACGAAGGGCTAGCTGCAGAAACGATGAGCAAAGGTTAAACGTCAACGAAAGACCAGATTTCTGTTTTGTTTGGGCTTCGCTGCCCTTCGTTAGGTGCATGTGACTGGGTCATAACATGCTAAACTGACAATACGCACTATTTTGCTCATTGAAAGACAACAACTGTGTAAGGGGGTGGCCACAGCCAGTGCCCACCAATGACAACAGTACATGCTGTAGGCAGGTCAACTGTTAATGGACTGGATTTTCTATTCAACAACTTACAGCAACTTGACAAGAGAGGATTTATGATGTGTTGATGTTTCCACACTTACTGCTATTGTGGATCCGTTTTTACCCACGCCTCCTGTAAAAATAACTCTGAAGTAGTTGGTACATGAGAAGATGGCTCCTATAAACGTGCAAAGAGCAGGAACCATTTTTATCTGGATATTTAAAACTGGAATCTGGGAAGAAAGAGATGAAGACAAAACATGTAAATAAATAAAAATTTCAAAATCAAATCAAGACTCATTATGCAGTAGATATATAAATAAAGGAATGTCAGTGTTGGACAATCCCAAGAGACCATCACGTCCGTCACTGCTTCCAATGGTCCTGCTGGGATATCCAGCCATCCAAGAGAAGTCTTATTCTCAACAGGATGAAGAATTAATGGACAAAACATCATTCTCTGGGATGGTGAGTAGGGTTGGGTATCGGGAACCGGTTCTTTTGAGAATCGTTAAGAAATTAATGGATCCACTGACATCAGTAGCCTTTTTGGTTAATGTTCCCTTATCGGTCCTTCAGAGAGGCTGCTGTTTTGACAGTGTTTGTTGGGAAAAATGATGATTTGCTTATGTGGAAAAGCGGACAATTACTCCTCAATTGTCAAGGCAATTAGAAATCATGAATGAACATGGTATGTCGGACTTCTGACACCACCCTGGGAATTTCACCCAGGGAATTCGACAATTGAATAACTTCAACCTAAAACACACAGGTTCGTTGTAATTGAGACAGAGACGTGGTTCCCAAATACAAACAATTTAGTAACAATTGAAGTTCTAGTTAAAAGACTTTATAAAAAACTCATTTAAAACACCACCAATTATGACCACATGAGGGCGCCCTTGCATCACGCAGCCCGGCAGCACACGCAGCTGGCAGAGTTTTCCAAATGTCCACACTGAGCGTACGCCGCCGCAGCAAACAGGGCACATCCACTGGTCTCACGGGACGAAATCTTTCAGCAGAGCACCAGAGCAAAGCAGCAGGGCCTCCTTCCACAGCTTGGTCCAAAATCCGCACCGTCCGTCACAGCATCAGCTGTAACTCGACACCACCCCAGAGCGTCAAGAGGCACCACAAACTCAGCAGCGCACCACCAACGACAGCTCACACAGAGGTCTCTGTCTTCACGGGAACATGGAAGTAAACACGTCCAAACACCTGCAGGTCAGTCTCCAGAAAGAGGAAAAAGGAGCACACACACTCCCTCTTTTATGCAAACACTCCTCTGCCACAACCAGCTGCACTCAATCCACCAGCTGAACATCATTAAGGTCATCCATCCTGCTACAATCCACCCCCACAAATTATATCGTTGCCCTGACGATGGAATAGACCCCATTCCTTAACCTTAATCATACCACCTATATTACATAGGGCCAGAAGGACCCACTTGCACTGCAGACCGTGGAAGTGATGATTATTAGAATGATGACCTGCAGTAACCCTAGTCGTCCGCCGAAGTACAACCTCTTCACTAGGGGGGAGGGAAGACATACTAGACTCCACTGGCAGAGGTGGCACAGCAACCACTGGATCTACTGGTGGACTCAACTGTCGGAAGCAGGTAAAACTCACCTCTCCCACCCCCCTCCACCTGAGGAGCAGGCGGAGTCACCACTTCCCGCACAACTGAAGTAGACGCAGGGTCCTCGGATCCTGACACCAACCACCCGCTATTACGCCACCACCTGTCCTGTAATGGCTCCACCACAGGTGGAGAAAACTCCACAGGGGGCAGAGAATGGGCCACAACCTCATCAGGGGACCCAAGCCCTACCACTACCTTCAACAATGAGCGATGAACCTGCTTGGCTCTGGTTAAATCATCCTTAGGGGCAATTGTATAAACAGTCCCTTCTCACTGTGGTGCCCTCAGGACACGATACATCACAGAGGACCACTGGTCCTGGATCTTATGATGGCCCCGTACCCCAAAATCTCGCAACCAGACCAACTGGCCCTCCTTCAGGGGGAACATCCCGGACACGCTGATCATATTCCTTCTTACGCCGCTCTGCGCGTCCTTCAGCCGATCCCGGGCTCCATCAAAAGCCATCTGCAAGCGGGTCTGGTGCTCCCGGACCCACTCATGAACAAAACCACCCACAGGCTCCCAAACTCGACCCAACAGAAAATCAACCGGAAGCCTTGGCTCCTGACCAAACATCAACAAAAAGGAGACTCACCAGTTGCCTGATGCGGTGTTGTATTATAAGCTACAAAACCTGGGGCAGACAAGAACCCCAATGATGCTTTTGAGACACGGGCAGCGTGCGCAACAGATCATGAAGCGTTCTATTAAAACGCTCACACTGCCCATTCCCAGATGGATGGTATGGTGTAGTACGAGATTTTCTCTATGCCATTAAAAGCCACACAACTGCTGGATCAATACACTCTCAAAACTCCGTCCCCTGATCAGAATGTATCCGAGCTGGAACCCCAAACCTCGAAAACCACTCTGTAACCAAAACTTGAGCTACTGTAGGAGCTCGCTGGTCACGGGTAGGGACTGCCCACGTGTACTTACTAAAGTAGTCAGTCATTACCAAAACATCTTCCACTCCACCATGACTAGGCTCTAGAACAGTAAATCAATGGCAAGAATCTCATTAGGCCGAGATGCCAACAGGTGTCCCGTGGGGCCACGAGCCACTGGTTGGTTCACCTTTGCTACCTGACACCTCTCACATGCCTGGCACCAATCTGCCACTTCCGCAGACATCCCTGGCCAATAACACCACTGACGTTAAAAGCTCTAGGGTCCTCTCAACCCCTTGATGAGCATGCCCTTGATGAACCTCAGTCAACACATCGGCTTTTAAAGCTGCAGGCAACACCAACTGCAACAAGCCCCAGCTCCATTGGACTTAAACCTGACGGTACAAGACACCATCCCTCTCCACCAACCGGTCCCACTGCCGAAGCAACACCCGGGCTGACTGCGACACCTGATTGCGCTCTTCCTTATCAGGACCCCTTTTACGGTCCCAAAACACCCAAACCTCCCGAATCACTGGATCAACCCGCTGCAATGCAGCCAGGTCAGATGGAAGACGGTGGGGCAAGGCTGCAACCACAGCCTGCCTTACATCTACCCTACTCCCCTGTTGCAGCGGCTCCGGAAGCTGGGCACCACTAACCATTACCTGGAAGTCCTGCATCCCAGGAGAATGCAACCGAGAAAGGGCATCCGCGTTCTTATTACTACAACCCGAACGATACTTAATCTCAAAATCAAATGAGGCCAACTGCGCTGCCCAACGTTGCTCAGTAGCACCAAGTTTTGCAGATGACAAATGACTCAAAGGATTGTTGTCCGTGTACACAATGCACTTATGGCCCAGCAAGTACTCCCTAAACTTCTCAGTCATTGCCCACTTGAGTGCCAATTCCAACTTCATAGAGCTGTAGTTCACCATATTACGCTCAGTAGGGCGTAACCCACGGCTTGCGTAAGCAATCGGCCTAACTTTACCATCCTGTTCCTGAGACAACACTGCTCCCAGCCCCCCATAGCTAGCATCCACCTCCAAAATAAATGGAAGACTAAAATCGGCATATGCCAGCACAGGTGCAGAGGTAAGCTTAGCTTTTAAAGTCTCAAAGCTACGGCCACATTCCTCTGTCCAATAACCGAAACTGGCTGATCTACCCGACTGGGCTTCACCCCAGCCAACTCTGCTACCAACTTGTGTAGGGGTGCTGCCAACCTTGCAAAACCACCTACAAACCGGCGGTAGTAGCTGGCAAAGCCCAGAAAAGAGCGCAGTTCCGAGAGTGTGACCGGAGGTGGCCAATGAGCAACCACCTCCACCTTGCTAGGGTCAGTAGCCACCCCCTTATCAGAATGACATGCCCCAGGTAACGCACTTCCTGCTGAAAAAATGCACACTTTAGTTTCACCTTTAACCCCTCATGCTGCAAACGCTCCAGCACCACCCTCAACCTATCCAGATGTTGGTCAACAGTAGAGGAAAAAACCACAATGTCATCCAAATACAACAATAAAGAGACACTGCTGATCACCTAAAATCCTCTGCATCAATCTCTGAAAAGTACCAGGAGCGTTGCAAAGCCCAAAGGGCATCCGGTTCCACTCAAACAAACCAAAAGGCATGCAAAAGGCCGTCTTATGACGATCAGCCTCTGCCACAGGAACCTGATTATACCCACTCGCCAGATCCATGGTAGAAAACCAACGAGCCCCAGTGAGGGCATCCAAAGACTCATCAATCCGAGGCAAAGGGAAGGCATCCTTCCTAGTTTTTCCATTCAAGAGCCTGTAATCAACACACATGCGCAAACTGCCATCCTTTTTCTTAACCAGCACAATAGGAGAGGCATAAGGACCGCTACTTTCCCTAATAACTTGTGTTCCAAGCAGCTGATTGATGTGATCTTTGACAACGTCATACTCAGAAGGCGGAATTCTGCGATACCGCTGTCGCACTGGAATATCATCCAGAAGCGGAATCTCATGTGATATTAGGTCAGTACAACCCAGATCCCCATCTTGGGCTGAAAAGACAGAACTAAACTGACCCAACAATGCTCTCACCTTACCTTGTACATCCAGAGGCAAGTGACCCAATTCCAGGGCTGCAATCTGATCCTGCACTGATGGAGAAATGGACTGCGAGGCCACTACTGCCTCCACCGGGGGCACCTCGGCAACCCCCGCAGGCAGACTCACAACCCGAACTTCCTCTAAAGTGCCAATCATAGCCCGGGGACGTAACCACACATCCACCGATCCCACATTCATCACCGAATGTAGGCTATACCCTGCTCCACCTGCACCAATGCAGGAGATGCCAACAGTCCAGCAGGCAAGCCAGACTCCACAGGCTCAAACAGAGCCGCCCCACCAGAATACCGCTCCGAGCATTTTGCCCTAACAAACTTCATTACACCGCCCGGAATCTGACAAGCCTCTCCCCCATGAACCTTAACCTTCCCTACTCCTTGATCCACAATACCACTAGCCTTGTGGCACTTCTGAAACGCCTGCGTGACATACTCCGGAGCCTCCGCCACTGCTGGCAAATCAAACAGGGAAACCCCATACTGCCCAAAAAGTTCCCCATAACACCTGCGGATGACATTCATCCCCAGGACCCCAGAAGCCTGCGGACACACCAGGCACATCTTTAACCACCAAAATGCCACATCCTGGCATCAGTTTACCACAAAGCTCCACATCCAACTCCAAATAGCCCAGGTAAGGGATGGCTAAGCCATTAGCTGCTTTAAGCTGTAGCCAATTACATTATTTCAGCCACCCCAACCCCCTGGCTCAAACTGCTGATAAAAAAGAGACTCTGGAATAGTTGACACCATAGATCCTGTATCTATCAAACAAGGGATCCCAACTCCCCCCATGCTCACCATTAAATGAGGACACGGCGACACAAGCTTGGACACTACCTTGTCACACATCCTACGCAAACCTGAGCCAGTAACTTGCCCCCCCGAGCTGTGGCTCCGCAGCTCGGCGGGCACTAGTTTCCCGACCCTGAGCGGCAGAAGATGGTTTGTTCAATGAAGAGGCCGACAAAAAGGATCGACTGCGGGCCACCACCCGAACTCCATCACACTCCCTGGCAAAGTGACCTGGTTTTGGCAGCGCCTACAAATTATAGACCCCCGGGGAACTGATTGACGAAACTGCCCAGAATGCTGCAAATGGGAAATACTCTGAGTCAGCCGATTCAACTGCTCCTGTTGCCGCTGGAGCATCTCCCTTACTTCCTGTAGTTCCGAGGCCTGAAAAGAACCAGCCTCCACCTGGCCACTGCCCTGAACCCCCACTGAGTGCCCGCAACAGACTGGATGGAAAAATCACTACCCTTCGTACCTCCAGGTGAACCCTCTCGTTCCCATCTAATTGCTCACCCCTAACCTCCAACAAGGTAGCGGTAGGCTGCCGGCACACAAACTGCTTCAACTCCGCCGAAGTGACCCATCAAACACACTCAACAAACTGATCACGTAACAAAACCTCTGCATTTGGGACACCATTAGGTGCGCGCTGCTTAACAGATGTCATCAGACTCATTAATGCCAATGAAAACCCTAACAGAGTCTCTCCCTCACGCTGCCTGTGGGAGAAAAAGGCCTCTTGAAGTGCCACATAAGATTCTGTATCCCCATACAGCTCCTGCAACACCCCAATGATCTTTAATGGGTCTGAACGCTCTTCACTGGAACGATGCTTTATTTCCTCACGTGCTTCCCCCTCCAGATGATCAAAATAAAAAAATGCCTGGTCAGCTTTAGAGACATGACAGGCTCTCACACAAGCCTGCATCTCCTCCAACCATTCAGCCAACCCCATACCTGTCTTACCATTAAACATGGGACATTTTCTATCTCGGGGTAAAAAAAAAACTTCTCCATTACTGGAGCATTACCACTAGAGGACACTTTAGATGAGGGCTCTATACTCAGGCCAGGCGCTGCTCAGCCTGTTCCTGCTTCAACCTCTCATTCTCCATCCTAAGCTGAGTGACTAACTCTCTCAGCTCCTGCGTTTCCTCTACCATCATACCCCTTGAGACTTTCCCACAATGAGGATGCGACCAAAATAGGGGAAATTACTTGCACCGAGGCCACCTGCTGCTTTGCTCTGGAAAACAAGAAAAAAAAAAAAAAAAAAACAGATTAAACACACACACACACACACACAAAAAAAAATCTACTTCACTTTTTTCTCTTGTTGCGAAAGAAACAACAATCGTCCTCCGTTCCATTCGCACAGCTCCAAATGCTGCGCGGCTCTCTGCCGAGTCAAGTTAGACACAGAGTCCGGTCAGAATTAATAACTTGAAATGGAATCACTGTTTAAATCAAATGACACCTCTTTCCAAATGTTGCAATACAAACAAACTGCAATCGATTAAAACACTTTTTTTCTCCCAAAATGAGACGTCCTGCGCTGACATGCAGCAGCCAGTTGAGCTCAGTACGGAGAGACATTCATGCCAAAATGTCTGAAAGGAAATGCTTTTGACAAAAACTACAAATTTCGTTCGTTTCTATTCATGTCCAGCTATCAAGGATCCGGTGACCAATTTCATATTTATTTATTATAAGATTCAATAAAATGTTGCTGACATAGAAAACCTGTAATGCCTACTTTTAGTACACAGAAAATTCACAGGAGGAATTGATAAGGAAATCGAATCAATAGATAACATCTTATCAATACCCATTGCTAACGGTGAGATCACAGCAGGACCACAGAGCGGTGACAGACCCGTTAGAGTTTCTGAACATACAACATGCTGTTCCTCCATTTGACATGACAAATCAAATAACATGCAGGAAGTGTTTGATCAGCTTTGTGTGCATGATTTGAAACAGGACTCAGAGTCAATACACAACTTAGAAAAACTGCTCAACCCCATCAAATCTAAATTAAAGTCTGTGCAGGAGTTTTATACATATACACCAAGTTCCTTTGGCTCCTCCATTTTTCCACTCTGGGTCAACACAGAAAATTGCCAATCTGAAGTGGACCCGCATGTTTATTAGTTATACACCGGATTCCCTTCTCCACGCAATTCCACATTAGCTGGAGAATGTGAAGGGTGGACTTGAACCAGGAACCTGCTCTGGAAACAAACACACTAAACGCTTGTCCAGCATGCTACCAAATGAGCCGTTATAGCTGAATGGATCTGGCACAGTGCGGCACTAAACGGGTAAGTTGTGTCTGCGAGGGGTGGGCATTCTGATTAATGTAATATTGGTGGTGTGCATATTCACAGAATTCCAGTGTTTTGATGCATGAACACAACACATTCATTCATTCAATTTCTGCTGCTTATCCGGGACACACATCACAGTAGCAGCAGACCAAACAGCTCGTGCCACACTTCCCTATCCTTGGCCAGGTCCTCCAACTCTTCCTGATGGATTGCGAGGCGTTCCCCGGAAGCTAGGAAACATATCTGCGGACCATGAACATTACTCTGAGCTCTGCTGAAGCTTTCATGACTGTGATTAACATTCGCTAATAGAGAGTGAATACATGCATACTGGAAATTAAAATTAAAAGTTGCTACTTAAATTATTTTAATTACTGCACACATGCCACCTTAGCCTCCAGTGACATAAGGCCAAATTTCATTACAAATCTTCTGGGATACAATTCAACAAATAAAGACTAATGTGACGACTTTCTCCAATGCCACAGACTCTCTGTGCGGTCTATAAAATTTAAGAGCCAACATTTTTAAAGTTCAGGCAGGTTGACATTAGGGTGTGATTTCAACAAAACTTGGCTCAGAGATGGAACCTACCAAGAAATGAACTTTCCCAAAATTGTGGACCTGATTTTAAAGGGGTATCAAACAGTATAAGAGGAGTCCCCAAAATGCTGCAAACTGCTATGCGAGGTCTGTTAGAAAAAAAAAAAAAAAAAAAAGGATTCAAAAGAATTTTATGTCATATGCACAAAAACATGTTCCCTGCACAATGAAATGTGTCTACTGCATTTAACCCATCCTAATTGCCAGTAGGAGCAGAAGTCGCCATTAGGCGCCCGGGGACCAGCTCCAGATGTACATCCCTGCCTTGGTCAACAGCAGGGCTGAGCAAACCAAGACCGACCCATAACAAATGACACAACACACATAGGCCGGCCCTGTACATAAACACATATTAAAAAAGCACACACGAGGGAAAAAGGAGAAAAAAAAAACCCTCATAGCCGCTGCGTTACACAGCAGCAATGAGGAAAAAAAAACCCCCATCAGCACAGAAATACAATAATCACACAGACAAAGACGCAGGACAACAACCGAGATTTGAAGGTCCAGTTTATCAGAACACTCCGGAGGCAGCCTATTAGGCACCGTCAACGGCCTTGTCCGACAATCTTGGAGGGGGAGGGGCTCAGCCCTGAGCAGTCCACTGTCCACAGTCAACGTCAGAGCTGGAGAAGCTGAGGGAGGGGAATGACCAGGGAGCGAGGCTTAAGTGTTGATCTTCTTGAGGAGGTTTTTTTTTTAAATCACAGCAGCCTTGGAGTGCAGCTGTGTTTTGGGGAGGCCAAATGAATATCCAGATTAGCAGATGCCTGAAAGATTCCACAGTTCAGAGAACAGAGTGGCTCTCAATGCATCTACAGACGGTCAAAGCGGGTTTCCAGAGCTGCAATCCTGCCCGAGGTGTTTTCCAGCGTGTGGTTAACACCCGCCGACTGCGCAGCCACTGTCTTCCCAATCGAATCAATCATGTAGGGCAGTCTGGACGGCCCAAACAAAGCTGCCTCCACTTTCCTGATTTTCCGGTAAACCAGCGCCATGCCCGCTCCACACAGCAGAAAGCCGGTCACCACCAAGCCAAATATTACACATCTTCAACGTCCTCCACAGAAAGCATGTAAAGGCACATGACCTGCCATCTCCTCCACGAGTCCATCACGTAACCCATCACATGCGTCCTGGCAGGACAGGTCGGGTCCTCCGCCCCCAAATGTCTTGTAGAAAAAATAGTGTCAATTGCATTCAAAGACCACTTTAACAGATCCATTTTTGTCATTTTTCAGAAGAGCAAAGCTGCAGCCTCACAGGTAACATGCCACAGAAGCAGGAAAGATAAGGAGGGAGGGAGAAGAGAAAAGTGCGTCCGTCTCGGCCGAGTGCAAGCTGGCAAAAAAAAAAAAAAAAAAAAAAAGTATCGGACCTTTTTATTTTTTGCAAAAACCATATGGATTTGAATCACGTGTGATTGCATCAGCCAAGCTTGAACCTTCGTGCGCATGCATGAGTTTTTCACGCCTGTCGGTTGCGTCATTCGCCTGTGAGCAGGCTTTGTGTGAGCAGTGGTCCACCCCTCTCGTCGGATTTTTATTGCGAATAAAATGAAGGATTTGGAGCTTTGCTGCATCAATTTTTTTCCAGAAACTGTGAGAGACCTCCAGGTGGACACCATTCGGAAAATTCATATGGCTTCAGCAACAATTTTATGGGGATTACACAGATTAGGGAGTGCTCCAGCCGGTTTAAAGACCGCCCACAGTGTCTGAGAGCGCGCCGCACTCCGAGCGCTGATCGACAAGCTGAAACCCCGCTGAAACAACCAGATCATTTCCAACGTGAAGGCTTTGTTGATCCGGGACGTCATCTGACTTCCTCCCACGTGTGTCTTAATGTGCTGAAAAAGTGCTGATTTCCACATCTTCCGCAATTTCTGTGGTAGTCAGACGACGTCCCGGATCAACACAGCATCCAGTTTAGAAATGAACGGCACATTCCACTGTTACAGGAGTTTTTGTCATGGAAAGAGGAGCGGAGGAATTCCGCGCGTCGCGGTGGAGCCGCATGGCGCAAAGCAACGCGTGATGAAGCCTCACAGGACATGTTCTGGCATGTCCAGCTCATCCACAATTTCTCGGATAGTCACACGACTGAAAAGCCACCGAAAGCCATCTGAAAGCCGTCCTGTGAGACCAACACGGAGGTGGTTTTGTGCCGCGCCATGAGCGGCACGGTGGCGCAATCCTCTGCTTTTCTTTCCATGAAAAAAACTCCTGTAACAGTGGAATGTGCCGAAAAAGTGCTGATGTCCACGTCTTCTGCCTTTTTTTGGAAGTCAGACGACATCCCGAATCAACAAAGCCTTCACATTGGAAATGATCTGGTCGTTTCAGCCTGTCGATCGGCGCTTGGAGTGCGCCGCGCTCAGACGCTGTGGGTGGTCTTTAAACCAGCTGTAACACTCTTCTGTGTAATCCCCACAAAATCGTCGCTGAAAGCCATCTGAATTTTCCGAATGGTGTCCACCTGGAGGTCTCTCACAGTTTCTGGAAAAATTTGATGCAGCAAAGCTCCAAATCGTTCAGACATTTATTCACAATAAAAATCCGACGAGAGGGATGGACCACTGCTCACACAAAGCCTGCTCACAGGCGAATGACGCAACCGACAGGCGTGAAAAAACTCACGCATGCGCAGGAAGGTTCAAGCTTGGCTGATGCAATCACACGTGATTCAAATCCATATGGTTTTTTCAAAAAATAAAAAGGTCCGATACAGACCTCGTATAAAATAGTTTATCCACTCCTGCAAATTTTGTAAAAAAAAAAACAAAACAAAAAAAAAAACTGATTGCGCAGGCCACCAGGTGGCGCTAAAGTTCCTCAAAATTGGGAAAGCCGAGTACTTTGGCGCCCACCTTTTTTTTTTTTAATTTAACCAGGTAAGTTATTAAGAAAAGATTCTTATTTATATACTCAACAAAATAAAACGCAACACTTTTGGTTTTGCTCCCATTTTGTATGAGATGAACTCAAAGACCTAAAACTTTCTCCACATACATAATATCACCATTTCCCTCAAATATTGTTCACAAACCAGTCTAAATCTGTGATAGTGAGCACTTCTCCTTTGCTGAGATAATCCATCCCACCTCACAGGTGTGCCATATCAAGATGCTGATTAGACACCATGATTAGTGCACAGGTGTGCCTTAGACTGTCCACAATAAAAGGCCACTCTGAAAGGTGCAGTTTTATCACACAGCACAATGCCACAGATGTCGCAAGATTTGAGGGAGCGTGCAATTGGCATGCTGACAGCAGGAATGTCAACCAGAGCTGTTGCTCGTGTATTGAATGTTCATTTCTCTACCATAAGCCGTCTCCAAAGGCATTTCAGAGAATTTGGCAGTACATCCAACCAGCCTCACAACCGCAGACC